>NC_092824.1:106152506-106314475 GCF_023375885.2 Dermacentor andersoni
ATGTTAGGCACAACGTTAAGAGACAGTAAGACAGCGGTGTGGACTTGAGAGCACAACGGGGGCAGCCGATATTCCTGCTGGCAATAAGAGGGAGAAATATAGTTGGGCAGGTTATGTTATGAGTACAGCAGATGGCCGTTGTTTTATTGGGGTTACAAAATGACCGCAAGGAAGGGAATCCTGGTTGGGCATCGCAGAGACCTAGTGATGAAATGAGGAAATTGGCGAGCGTAGCAATGCGTCAGCTGGCGCAAGACGGTTACACTTAGTGATGACGTCCTGCAGTAGACATACTGCACTGGTGACGTACTGCACTGGTGACGTAATACTGCACTGGTGACGTAATACTGCACTGGTGACGTAATACCGCACTGGTGACGTTTATTTATTCATTGATTCATTCATACCTCCAGTGAACCACCCAAAGGGATGTTACATGAGGGGCGGGCCAAAAAAAAAAAAAAAAAGTAGTGGTTCTCAGTTAACACGTTAAGATGATTTTCCCCGTATACTTGTATGTAGCGCTATTTCTGATTATCACATCACGCGCTCTCCCTCAACAAGGTACTGTGCAGCTTTTCCGACGCGGAACTACGCACGATTTGCGCAGTTAATATGAGACTGTGGTTTCTGCGGTGGAGGGAGGGTAAGGGTAACCGAGAAGTTGAAATTGAGGAAAATGAGGGAGCTAGGGTTCGCGTCGAGAGTTTCCATGCTTGGCTCTGGGCGCAGTGACCCATCAACGCTCGACGCCGGAGTGGCGGACGCGCTCGGTCCCGTGTTCGTCGCTTTTGGGGCTCACCGCTAGATAGCGTGCGCGCGAGATTGCGAGCGAGAAGGCAGGGGGGGGGGGGGGGGGAGGGAACGCTTTTGAGGAAGAAGTGAACCGCGGTTGGCTCGCGGCCTCGGCCGCGGGTCTGTTTGCGCCTCGTCGGCCTCCCATATATAGAGACGGGCGTTTGTGTGCTCAGGTTAATTGGATGGCCTTTGATTGCGCGTGGCGCCGTCTACGTGGAGCTGCAGGCGCCGACCGCGTGTTCGGGTCGGGGGTTTGCGGAGTCGCCTCGGTTTGCCAGACTACAGGGTGCGCGCTCGGAACTTTCCCGAGGCGCGACGTGTCGGCGCCGAGAAGGTGTAGGCGCTCTGTTTTGAGTGTGAAGACTTTCGCGGCAGCGGAGACCCAGTGTCTGTAAACACGGAGATGATGTGCAGCCACGCCTAGTTGTTATTTGAGCCGAAATAAACGCATTTATTCCGCTTTGTACGAATAAAAGTGGTCTTTAAGACGTCTAACGCGCACGAAAATTCATTTCTCTCAGTTCTTGAGTGATGTATACATCTGCCAATTCCACATATTCTCTACGATTCTCTATACTGGTAGGCTGTCGACTTATAGCTTCGTATTTAGCGAAGACCGACCGTTTGTAAACATGGAGATGATGTGCAGGCACGCCTCGTTGTTATTTGAGCCGAAGTAAACGCATTTATACCGCTTTGTACGAATAAAAGTGGTCTTTAAGACGTCTAACACGCACGAAAATTCATTTCTCTCAGTTCTTGAGAGATGTACATCTGCCAATTCCACATATTCTCCACGATTCTCTACTGGTAGGCTGTCGGCTTATAGCTTCGTATTTAGCGAAGACCGACCGTTTGTAAACATGGAGATGATGTGCAGGTACGCCTCGTTGTTATTTGAGCCGAAGTAAACGCATTTATTCCGCTTTGTACGAATAAAAGTGGTCGTTAAGACTTAAAAGAACAAGTTTACAAGAGCGCAAATCATTCGAAGCCTTTTGATTATATGTATCAGTGAGGTGACGCAGGCGAATATTCATGATCACTTGCAGACAAGCTACAAATCAACGATTGCATACACAAAGCATGCGCAAGACGATGCGCTTGCGTTGGTGAGAGCACGTCGACATGAAACGGGAGAAACCGCAAATCCTGGAACTGATGAAGTAATTAATGTTCTCGTTTTCTTTTCTTCTTTGTTTTCTTTTTTGCGCGGTCGTTAGGGCTATGGGAGCGACAAGAGACAGCACATAGGGAAGCAGGCGTATACATTTGCCATGGGTTTCCAGGAAGCAGTTAGAGCGACGGATTCCGCTAATGAAGGCGTTTACAATTTTGTTGTTTTCTTGAAGTCTGTTTCGCTTTAGCCGCGAACGTATAGAGCTTTGAAAAACGTCATAATCTGACGGCCTCTACCCAGCTGCCACATGCGATCACACAACCGTGAAGAAACAAAAATTACGGCTAGCGATTGTTGCGGCGTTTCCGCCGGTGTTCATGTGTGGGCCTGCCCTGAGACACGTGCTAAGTGAACACATGTGCTTAGAAACGTGCGTGTACGCGTAGGCCAATTTTCCTTTTGCCGGCGAACGGCTCGCGGCACCGTTTGGAGGAGGCTGCGGGCGGGGGGGGGGGGCATCGTATTATTAGCCACCACCTGCCCGCGGGTGGCGCCTAACGACCATACGCCATCTCTCCCGTTTCCATTGGCCGATCACTCGTTACGGCAACAGCCAATCCAGTGTCTGCGATGCCACCTGAACCCTATAGCGTATTCATTACGCGAATGCATTGTTTCGGTCCTTCTGCCAGCGGCAGCACTTCCCTCTTGTCTCTCAACGACGACCCCTCCCCCTCCCACTTTCCCCGACACCCGACAAACCTGCCTCGGAAGCTGCTTTGAGCGAAGAAAGAAAATTATCATTTCGCTAATAATGAGCCGCTCCCGGCGATCGGTTTCGCTTGTCTCCTCTGTTTTCCCCTCGCGATAAGCATCGCTCGGTCGCCTCCAAACTTAACACGCGACGCTCGCTCAACCGCGAAGCAGCGGTACAGCCGTTGTTCCCAGACGGGCCGCCAGAATCCAATCCAATCCAAGCCTGTTTTTAATGCCGATGCCCACACCCCGTCCTTATCCACCTCCTCGCACTGCCAGGCCACACGCCATTCGTCGTGGGAAAGCCACCGAGATTGGTTGCATTATACTCACGTATACATGTTCTATACACGCTGCCTCCCCTCCTCCCCTTCCTCGCCGTGGGGAGGCTGTCTTGTAAATCTCTTTCTCGACAACGTGTTACACGGCTGCCGTCTCTCCCGGCCAATTAGCTGTGCCGAGAGAAGAGAGCCCGCGGGCAGCGCCTCGGGCTTGTTGTCTTTTGAAACCGCGCGTCGTCCGAGATGCCGACGACGATCGTTCTCATCTATTCACGGACGCGGAGGAAACAACGGCGTTGCAGCTGTCGCTCCCACAGCGGGACTCCTGGAAGAAACTGGAGTCTTTTTTTGTTCTTTTTTTTTCTCTCAAGTTCCCTAGCATTTTCGCGGCTATTCTCAACGGCCTGCAACCGCCGGCCCCCTCAACGTCTTCCCAACCGCGCTCCGCCACCACCACGTCGCCACTCGTAACGAGCGCGAATTAAAGCCAAGTCGCGCAGACAGGACCACACCGACGACTGGGGAATATAAGAAGTAAACGCACCTCGGCTATCGCATCCCTCCCGCCCGCCCACCCACCGCACTGAGCATATAGCAGTGGCGTGCGGATTCTGGCGTGTAGTATTAAGCGAGAGCTAGAGATCGCAATCTTCTGCATCGGCTTTCCCTGCATCTCGACGTAGTCGCCGTCCGTATATTCCGTTTCTGGCGCTGCGGGGTCCACGCACGAGAAACGTCGCCTCGCGTGGTCCCCGCGGGTTGATGATTAATGACTGTCGGATGTGGGCTTTACGTATATGTACGCAACGATTCGTTCGCGGCGTCGACCGAGGTGCTGCTCTCCGGCAGCGTGATGGTCCTTCCGCCTCGGACTGTACGCGGAGTCAGTGCGGAGGTCGTGTGTATTTCGGGCGCGCAATGTTTGAGCGAATTCAAAGGGTGGGGAAGGACGGGCACGATGGTTTGCTTTGCGGAGCCCTGCGCGCGCAGCATTAGAATTTTAAAAGAGCTTTTCGCTTGGCTCCCTCTAGGGTCGTCGCCTTCTGCGGTGCTCCCGTGTGAGCTTACTTAGATGATGTATAGGCTTGACTCCGGAGCGAACATTGTTTATACTTACGACAGGTCTATATACGGAATGTCAGTGGAATGATATTGTGATATGTGTAATAGTGTCCGTGGGATGGCGGTAATCTGGTTTTGAGTACGCTCCGCGGAACACTGCGAAAGAATAAACATAGTTAAGAAATGAAGAGACGATCGAAGAAAGAAATTTCGGACCCTGTGGAAGTTCTTCGTTCGTTCCTGCAATTGTGTGTCTTGGCCCATCCCAAACAGCGGGCAAGTGCCATGTTTTAAAAGATCATCAACATCGTGATCACTATCAGTGGCGGAAACGTGGCCGAGCTTGGACCTGCAGCGGCGTTTCTCTGCGATACATGTTGGAGTACGTCACTTCCCATCTAGTAACTCTGCGAGGGGTCCTTTCATGTTCCAAAGGTGACGATGGGATAATGACCGTTTAGCTTTGGAGGGCCGATAATAAAGGGTTAGATACGGCCACATGGGCGCTTCTACGCTACAGTTATTCTATGATGGTCAATATGACGATACACCAATATTTTGTGGGACATTAAGGTCAATATAGGGCAACGTACACAGGGGGGCTACTCTACTCAACTGTGAACAATATGTACTTGGCTCTCTTCGCGTAGAATGACTCTTCTTTTTTAAGAACGTGTAATAGCTGGGACACCAAGTATGGTTGCATGTACACAGCAAGCGGTTTAGTTAGAAGCAGCGCTTCTTTTGCCTTGGCTTCGTCTGTAAACGTATTACCTATTTCGGTATAGCGAGTTACGGGAGACGTAGACTGCAATAGCGACACGTCAGAACGCTTTGTGTCACCGCAAAACACGTCTCGTGACGCTGGCTCGCGCTTGCTGGCTCGGGCTTCGACGGAGCAGAGCAGGCGAAAGGCAGCACTCGGTGTCGCGATATCGCACCGTTTGTTGCGCGGGGATAGAGAGAAGGGGTTCATTATGAAGAAGGGCAAGGTTGGCAGTGTCTTCTGCAGACCTCGAAGTAGCACGGCTCGGAGGGTAACGCCACGTCACCCTCTCTTTCGCTCTCGGAAGCCTCACATAGGAAGCCTACGTTATCCGCGCGTTCCTTGTCCTACGCAGGCTCTCAAACTGCGCCTCGGTAAGGCGAAGTGAAAACGCGCCGAGTGTCTGAACGCGCTCGCTTGTCCACGAGGAGTTCATTAACTGGAAGGACCGCGCAGCGGCGTTCAATTGGACATTGATGCTTTCGCATTCGCAACTGTTATGAAGTGCTTAGGTGTCCTCGGAATTTTTTGTTACGGGATTCTCCTCGTCGAAGCGGGATTAAAAAGAGAGAGAGAGAAAAAGACTCCATGCCAACAATTATGTGCACAGACAACGCTTTACATCAGCGATACAATATAACATGGTTTGCTTACACATGCACGTGCACACACGCATACATACATACATACATACATACATACATACATACATACATACATACATACATACATGCATGCATACACATACATACATACATACATACATACATACATACATGCATGCATACACATACATACATACATACATACATACATGCATGCATGCATACATACATACATACATACATACATACATACATACATACATACATACATACATACATACATACATACATACATACATACATACATACATACGCACGCACGCACGCACGCACACCACGCAACAAAGGCTAGTCCCCGGAGGTCCAGCGGTGTAGCTAAGGGAGCCGAGCGCTCAGCGCGTCATTGTGCGAACTCGGTCGTGCAATTACGCCGATTGGCGTCGCGGGCAGACCACTTCGTATCGCGCGGCGTGTGTGTATGTACGTATCGTTTGTTGCGCGTCGCCCCCGTGCATGCAGAGCCCGGGCGACCATTTGTCACTGTCGCCCCGGCCTTCGAGCGCGCCGCCCCCGGCCTTTCCACCTGCCTCCGCCTCACACGAAGTGACCGCGCCGCGCCAACGCAGGCGCGTCACGCGATGTTGCGATGCCTCGCTGTTGCTACATAGCGCGCCGCTCGCTCGGCTCGCACACGCTCGGATTTTTAGAAGCGTGGTGCGGCCCGCTGCCACAATCGCTCGCCACGTAGGCGGTGGCGATGCGGTCGGTGCGTGCGGCGATCGTCGCACCTGCCCCGCGGATCGAGGGCCTCGCATTACACGTGCAAATGCCGCCGGAGGCTGGAAAAGGGCGCTTGCGCGTGCGTGCTTAGGGGAACTAGCTGACGCTGTATAGCGTCGCGTCTGATTGTACGGATGGGCAGGGGCGAGAGAGTGCGCCGAACGCGTGAATTCGCGTGCGCGTTTTAGTTCCTGCGAAAGAGTGAAACTGCAACGTTCTGTACGCGTCCGCGCTAGCTAAACGTTATTCGAACGGCCAATGTTTTGCTTGAACAATGGCGGCGGGAAATTGAAGATTCGGAAAGAGCTCGCATGTCCACTGGAAAAGTTAGATACGATGCCGGCGGCATTTTCCTTCTTTGTTTCGAAGTGAAAACAACGAGACAACGCTGTTCACGTACAGCCGCCTATGTCGCGTTCCATATTTCACCATCCCTAGCGTTCACGGCCTCCTAGTTCAGTGCTGTACGCAGTTTGTGAGTCTGAATGAACGACTGCATGTGCGCATGTTAAAAGCAAAGCGTGTGTGGTGGCACACGCTTTGGACACGGGTGGTCTCGTTACGTTGAAAGCGTAACCACTTCCCATCCTTCTGCGAAACCTCAGATGCGATGGTATTTCGACGCCATATATGAAACACACGCGAGACAGATGCGAAACACAAATACGCCATGTCCCATGCGTTGGAGGCACGTTAACAAACATTAGGTGCTTGAAATTAATCCGCAGTCTCCCACTACGGTGTGCCTCATAAACAGATCGCAGTTTTAGCACGTTATGCCACAGAAATATTTTTCATTAGACGATTTCAATTGTTTCCCACAAGAATATTGCCAGAATATTCCATTACATTAAAACTGGTCAAATTCACCAGTGATCAAATATTGAAAGAAGTTAATGAAAGAGTTAGAGACTCCATGAGTCATTCCGGGTACGAAACAAAGACCGCTGAGAGAAGCACTCGCACTGCAGTTCAATGGCAGAACATTTACGAAAAAATTCTGAAAAAGTTTCTTGTGCAAAAAAAAGAAAATTGATCTGATTGGAGTGTGCAAGGTTTCTCGAGCACACGTTTCTTTTGTTTCATCGTCTTAGCTCCATCGGTGCACGAGGTTCTTCAAAAAAAAAAAAAAAAAAAGACGTATGTGGGTACCAATTATGGCTCAGTAAAGGCTTCTCAGCCAGCCTAAAGTGAAACGTGATCACTGCGTTTTGGATGTCGCTCTATATATAGACGGCAGTGCGAGACTCTGCGGCAAACAGTTCAGATGCGTTCGGTAGCTGCACTTGTTTACATCGTGACCTGGACCAGGCCTGTTTTTGGAGATTTGTTGACTGAAAAGCGCGTCTCGATGCCGTGATTTTAAGTGGGCTCTATATTTATTCTATACCGTGTGTTGTAGCTAGCGTTAGCCGAGCTGTTAAAAAATTAAACGAAAGAAGAAAAGAAAGAGAAAACGCTGTAAAATATAAAATTACACCGTACAGTGCACCGTGTTTCCTTTCCCCCCTTTTTTTTCAACAGCTGGGCTAACTTTAGCTGCATGGGACGCCCCTTATATAGGAGGTAGCTTCCCCGCAACCCCCCCCCCCCCCCGCCCCTTTTTTTTTTTCATCGTTGTAGGCAGATTATTTCGCCGCCTTGAACCGCACGGCCGAGATTCTACATGTTTCTCTCTATCTCTTTGTTTATTCTTGTGTTGTATTTTTTCGTGTTTGAAATGCGTGCACATGTGGAGTGCCTGAAACACCGTTCTGTAGGTAACCTTGCGCCGCAAACTTCTGCTACTTTGTATTTCATAGGGCAGAAGTCTGGAGGGGTTAAGGTGACGTCAGATACGTGGATGTACCTTACGTGGATGCGTAGGGAACGTATAATACGTGAACGCCTAAAGAAGTTATGTACCGTGTCGTGTAGTGTATTAAAGTACGTTTAAACGTGTGTATCCATCTGAGTTTGCGTTTGCATTTCAGTAGTTCTTCTGAACGGTGTAATGCACAGATATGAAATCCGCGTGCTATTAGCGGTGGCACCGTTGCGGTCCCAACTTACGGTCCCAACTGAATGAAATTACACGCTGCATGGTATCCAAGTAAGCACGTATAACCGTTAATTGTAGAGAACTTAATTAACCGCTTCAGTAAAGCTTCGTTTCACAACGGATTGTGAAATATGGGCTCTGAATCGGCGCACGTCTGAAATACGTGGCAAACACTCGTAGCTCCTGCAGCAATTCAGCCGATGTGGAATTTCCCGTTTTAGCGGGAGGTACTGTGTTTAAAACCCAGTCAGATTAAGCTGGAAGTCGGACGGCAGTCGGATTAGGATGCACTGCGGAAAGGCTCTTCTGTTAGAAGATTTGGGGACACGTTAAGTAAAGGCGGGCGAATGAGAATTAATCCAGAGCCTGAGTATCGATTGCGGCATCTCTCCTATATATAACCGTACACTCGGATCGCCTCGGCGCAAGAACTTACGACATGGCCGGTGATGAATGAATGAATGAATGAATGAATGAATGAATGAATGAATGAATGAATGAATGAATGAATGAATGAATGAATGAATGAATGATTATTTTGACAGAAAGATGCAGACAATCTCTGTCAAAGAGGCTGACAAAAAGGCACGAATGCCTCCCCAACCTGTTCCCACTACACAAAACACTCAAGCGCACAGAATAAGCATGAACGTTCAGCTCTCCAGTCTTTTCGATTTTATTCGACTCGTTCAATCGGACCAGTTATTCGCCTGCTCTTCACGCAACACCGGCTGGTTCCACTCCGGTTACTCTGTTATTGCCCGATTCATAAGTGGAAACGGTGATCCTTCGCTGTGACGGCGCGTGGCAGCAACTCTCGGGCGCAGCGTTCTATAGCGACTAACGAGCGAAGCTCGTCTCCCGGAGTAATCGTTTACTTTTCCTCCGCGCGTAACCGGCAAGTGAAGTAAGTGAAAGGGTAGGTGGAAGACGATACCTACTAATTAGCTTCACCGATGGTCGGGGTGGCAGTTGCAACCCGATGACGGGCACCACGGTCAGCATGGAGCTGGGGAATCGGGAAGAAAGCCGAAACGTACAGACACGAGCGGGAAAGCAGATGCGTACACAAGAACTAAGGGCGGGCGCATCCACATGGGCACACGTGCGGGAACGTCATCACCGTTCGTTTTCCTTGCTGTAGTACGGTTATGTTTGCCGTAGCGTGGAGTCTGGCCAATTATATGCAACTCAAAGAGGGGGGAGCGTGCTAGAAGGCTGATTACGCATTTATGTATGTGATATTTATGGAGGGGTGATGTGTTCCGGGATTCCTTGTTTACTTAAAGAATCCCATACGCGTTATGCGTTCGAGACACCTTCGCTAATGCTGTCAGGGCCGTGCCAGGTTATAGCAGCATGGACAGGCGCTGTTAGACAAACGACGAAGAATTCGACCCTAGGTTGCGTCTCGATGGGTTTCGTTTAGGTTGCGGGAAGCTGCCTTTAACTTCGTTGCGCCCAGCTAAACCTAGATGGCGCTTGATGAGCCAGAAAAGGCGTCGTCGGGGGACTCTGGCTTAAAAGGATGGGGTTGCAAGCGGATTAGGGAGTAAGTTAAAAAAAAAGACACATTCGGGCTAAAGCCGTTGATTTCACCATCTCTTGATTCGGGCACTCCGTGCGAGCTGGCGAGCGCGAACGCTCGGAACCGGAAAAGATTTCGCGGATGCTCGCGCGAGGAGAAGCCGCGGCGACGTCCGAATTAGCGCGGATTAAGAAGGGATTAGGCGGGAAACGGACAGGTCGTTTTGATTTGAGCCCCCCCCCCCCCATCCTCCCTCCCCCGCACGGCGCCTCACGGCTTGCATCGGGACGGTCGCGTGTCCCGCGAACGGCGCTTTAGTTTGGTGGCTGCTTTTGGCCGCCCGTTTGCCCGTTGCCATCCGTGGGTCTCGACAAAGCTCTTACGTAAAATGTTTGCCTCCCGGTCTCTGGCAGTCGTGGTTCGTGCCGTTTTAATAAGACGAGCCCATCCTCCCTCGCCAGGCTGTCCCCACTGTCGCTCATTTGGGGTCTTCCCATCTCGTGCCGGTGGTCCCTAGGGGGCGCGACGGCGCGCGGATTCTTGGGGACCGCGGGAAAAGTTTTCGCCCGTAGCGACGTCGTCCCTGTCTCCCCACAAAGGGATTGGCATCCGATCATCCCGTGAAACCAGGGTCCTCCCTGGTTTCACGGGAGTTTGGCTTGCTGGTAGACGTATACTTTCCTTCCGGGCTTTCCACTCCTGTCGGCTACGTATGAGTTGCAAGTGCAGCCTTGCGTGTTTCCCTTAACGCGCACTTAAAGGGACCGTATAGTCGTAGTTGGACGCGATTACTTTTTTGATCGATTGCTGCAGAGGGACTGTTTACATAAGAGGCAGTGTGTTCGTTTACGCGCTCCTCTTAGAGGTGTGTGTGTGTGTGTGTGTGTGTGTGTGTGTGTGTGTGTGTGTGTGTGTGTGTGTGTGTGTGTGTGTGTGTGTGTGTGTGTGTGTGTGTGTGTGTGTGTGTGTGTGCCTTGCGTGCGTGCATGCGTGCGTGTGCGTGCGTGTGTCGAATCGTCCAGCTTTGCCTCCTTGTTCCACGAATTGTACGGAGAACTTTGACGTGAAGTACGGGAGCAGCCCACTAATGTGTTAACCACGGGAAACGGCGGTAGCTCGCGTCGATGATTGCACGACGATAGCAACCCGCCTTTGTTTTCTCCCATCTTCGTCCAGATCGCGTGTCATTCTTCCGAAGTATGAGCCAAACATGTCTTATCTCGACGTGACAACACCGAGCGTAGTTCGATGCGTCGCATGTCGTTGACCGATAGCAACTTGTAAGCATTTTATATTTCTCAGTAATCGAGCTATCAACTAGAGTGAGGCATTTTCAATTGTGCACTTCGTCTTTTTAGCTCTAAAAGGACGTTTTGAAGGTACTGCACCGTCATTTTTATCATTTCCTTTGCTCAACCAAATTGTACAGAAAAGACAGACATACAGAGTGAAGAATACAGGCTAGCTCAGTCGCTGAACACACCTCGCTGCATTAGCATAGCGACTGGCCTGCAGCGTCTTTCCTATGCTTTCACGTGCGAGTTCATCGCGGTTTCGACCGCGTCCACGTCGAAGCTTGCGTAAGCTTCCCGCTTTGAGGGACGTCTTTCTCGCACCGGACAGTCGACCTGCGACGCGGCGCCAACATCTATGTGTTTATAGTCGAGGTCGTGACGGTCTTATTTTCTCAGACACCTCCTAACGAGGCAAGCCAAGGCCCTTCAGATCGACGTCCAGTCCACGTGAGTGGTTCGAGGCATCGAGCTTTCTAGGAAACTTTGTGGCTTGAGGCAACTCGGAATGTTCACCGCGTCCTCGCAAACGCTTATTCCGCACCGCCATTATCGCACGCTCGTGTTAAGGCTTCTTCACCTTATACAGGCGATCGACAGAAACAAAGAAGACGCACGGCGGTCTTCTTCGGAAGCCGTTACGCGGTGTCTTTTTTTTACAGGTCTCGTTTAGAACAAAGCCGAACGTGACAACGATGACACTTGTTTTCCTCGCCTCGTCGAACAATGCGGACAATGGCGTGTCTGTGTCACGCACGTGGTTTGCCGCGCCATCCTTTGAGAGCGTCTGACAAAAGGGCACCGTGCACCGAAGACGGCGCACTTTAAGTGTTTTATTTTCTCGGTTTTCCATGTTCCTTTATGCGTACGCCCGGGCCTTTTAAATTCTTTTTTTTCTCGTGCCGTCTGCTCCTGCGTGCTTCAGCGTCCGCCCGCCCGCCCACCTTCTTGCTCCTGGTACGGTAATGGACGAGGCCATTTTATTACCCTCGCGCTGCCCGACGACCTGTCTCGTTAAATCGGTGCAGCAGTGTGAATATGATTGGGCAGGCCTCGGTATTGTAGTCGCAAGTTCTGACCACAAAACGGCGTCAATGTAGCCCCTGATACTGGCGTGCTTGTTGTCCCTCGCTGCTCGTCCCTGTTTGTTTGTGCGCTGGAGCGATGTTTCACGATGCTATTCACAACCAACTACCCCAGATGTCCACGCTTAGTCACTCTAGATTACGATTTCAAAGTAAAGTCGGAAACGAGTCTATGTTGTCCACGCCTTTGGAGAAAACGTTCAATTTCGTCTCGTTTTGGGTAGGTGCACTGCGATTCTGGAGCGGGAAAATTCAGTTGGAAGCTCTTTGCGCACTATAGTCCATGGCGAAATTCATCGTTTCTATGTGGGCTCGACCCAGAAGCATTTGTTACAGAGTGTGCGTGAGGCATAGAGAAAGGAAAACGAAAAGCTTCCAGCATGGACCGGCACTTATGCACTGGAGCCATCGCGACGGCCATGATGGTTTACAGCTAACGAAATTACAAAAACGTTAGCGCTATAATGCGGATCCACATATGTCCTCGTTAGCTTTCATATTACAATTTTTGTCCTTTTGAAATGTTATTTCGCCATTGGCGTCTAGCATGCCGCGCCGGTATATTATACATGTATATATGCACGTATTTGTTTTCTCGGCTCCAGATGGGGGGTCTCTAGACTTTTGCTCTCGACTGTACATGGCGTACCGTTTCCGCTACAACGATGCGATCACGTGACTGGGTGAGATCACGTACGTGGTGGAGGGTCTACCAAGCTCACCGTTACGGTAACGTGAGCGAGTCGCTTTGCCAGCACAGGCAGTATCCCTGAGCTGCAACCGAAGCGTTGACCGGCGTGATCCGTCCCGTGCGCGGACGCGCGGTCACGTGACGATCGGTTCGTTACACAGACGCTGCATCGGCATCGTCACGGCTGCTGTATCGTTATACAGCTGCTGACGCGGCGATAAGCTGAGCTTCTGTACGATCCTCGCGATCGCCCTTTAAAAGAATTAGCCGAGTCCGACTGGTGAGTATTAATTACTGAGGAGCCTGACTGGACACGCCTGAACATGACAGGTGATAAGACGTACATGACTGGTGATAAGAAAAGCGGCTGTCCAGCGGCTTAACGCTTCTCTGTTCCGCCTGAAAGCATAAGCGCAGTATACAAGAAGCATTGAGGGGATCATTAGACGTCCGTGGATGTTTCCGTGCAGGCTTTTCGTACGAGCGGTCAACTTCGCCAATCTTGAAATCCAGCGTCTTGATTGCCTCGTTCGCCAGCTCCCTAACTTTTCAAAAGTGCTGCACCATATAGCTCCAAAGAAGGTGGCCGATAGAGGGGGGCAGATATATTGCGCTCGTTTTTATTAGCGAAAAAACAACGAAAAAGAACGGTCCCGAAAGCCCAATATCCTTCTCCAGTCTTTTGATATTTTTCTTTCATTTCTTTCTCGACACTATCGCCATCGTTTCGGGGACCGTGTAGTTAATTGCGACGTGCGATGAAATAATAAAGAACATTGAATAAGGGGTCGTAACTTGTCGCCTGAATGGCCCCTCCTCGGACATGCGCCTTTAAGAAGTAGAGAGAGAGAGAGATGTGCGGAAGGGGGTTCCTTTCTTGAAGACAAACGCCTCCACGTCACCCTCCTCGACTGGTGGGAGGCGTTGCTCTGACGCCGAGCGGCACCCTATATGTTGAGCTCGCGACAGGAAGGTCATCCTTTGTCCACGTAGCTGTACAGGGACCGCCCAGTATTGATTTCACCGTAAAGCTTATGTGCACTGCAGAGATGCGTCATTTGGGGGGGGGGTCCTTCTGAGGGTGGGGGGAGAAAAAGAAAGCAAACCCTCTCCGTAGACGTTCACGCAAATAGGCTCTTATGCATCCTCTGAGCAATAGCGTGTGACTCCTGCGGAGTTCGTGGAAAGCGTCTGTTCTGTAGCGACTCTCGGGTAGACTCGTAGTTTATGTTCGCAGTCCGGATGTTATTGGAACGTCCCGTTGGTGGTTACGCGAGACTGAAATTGTCTGGTGGTGAAGGGAGCTTCGTCGCGACGCTCTGTCCTTGAGGGTGCTATACGACGAGACATCACATAGATAGATGACTAATCGGGATCAGCTTGGTGGCAGGGTGGCTTTCCAGACTTTTTTTAATTATTTGTGCAGGCGAATATGTCGATAAATAGAGGATGCTGCTGCACTTCGACCGATGTGGAAGATGGTTTCTTTTCAAGCTCGTTACGTTTTATGCTGTAATTGCTTTTTTGTTTTGTTTCCGACTCGGCGTCAAGAAGTTCTCTAAGCGGGGCTACTACAGAGTGATTGGTCTAAAATTTCTTACCCTTGGTCCGCTTGAGGTAAAAAAATTTTTTTTTTCTTATTGCGCCGGCACAAGGAGTATCGAGCAGGCCCCAATTCAAACTTGAATTCGCCTTCAGAAATTCTATGTAGATAACCAAAAATATTCGTTATGATCTGGCACTGAATTTTCGTAACGAAACCGAACAGCGGGGGAAAGAAAGCAAGAAAGAAAGCAAAAGAAAAAGGAAGGAAAGAACTTAGCGGTTTCAGTGACTTGTATCATCATTGTAAAACTGCATAATAATAACTGACGTTGCGCGAACGGCAAAGTGCTTCAACGCTCCCAATCCTCAACGTGGCCCGTATGCGCTAACCCTAAGAGGCGCGTTTATGTTTCACCACGTGATGGTTGCGTGCAGGCGGGCACAATGCAGGTTATCACGTTTTCTTGTTTGTTTGTCTGTTTAGTGATTATTCCAGTACCCGCGTTCGTTGGCTAGGCTGCAGTGTTTTCTATATTGCTACATTATCTTTATCCCGCTTTCTTGCCATCCCACCGCGTAACACGCAGCGCCGCGCCATCTACTGAGATTTCAGCTGCCGGGCGAAGCAAGTACATATACTACTTCCAATTTGACTGAAAAACAAGAAGGAGACTGAGGAGGTCTAGAATTGCACGGGGGGGTGGGGGGGGGGGGGATCGGGGTGTGGCAGCGTATAGGAGGAAGTTCTCCGGAATAATTTTTACAAACGACCCGACGACTCGGCGTCGCATAACTTCCGGCGGGCCCCCTACGCCGCCGGCCGGGCCGACCCGCTCGCTTTGTTTTAAGTTTTGTCGCACAGCTCCAGCTTTCTCTCGCAGACCGTAAGGAGAAAGAGAGAGTGACGCAGAGATGGTGAGGGATCGGACAATCGCGACTCGGCGGCTTCGGCTTTGGCTCGGCTTTGGCTGCGAGCACGCGGCACTGCCGGAGCTGTAGTAGTGGCGCGAGTTGGCGGCAGAGTTGATTGCGACGCCCTTTGTGTTTGATCGTCGAGGCGGGTCTTCTCCGTGGCGCGCGGTACGGGGCGGACATCCGGCGGCGTGGTTTCTCGGACGCGTCTACGACGCGCGACAGCGGAGAGGCAGTGGATTGTGGGGCGAAAGAGTGACGGGGCTAGGGGGGGGGGAAGTCGGGGGACGGGGGGGGAGGATTCTGGCAGTAATTGAATTTGGAACCGCGCGCTCGCGTCCTGTTTTGGAAGATGAGGAGCTCCACGCTACTGCTATGGGGCCGCCGTCGACAAAGAGCCTAATGCGTCAACCTCCTCTCCTCTTGTTTTTCCATCCCCTTCTCTCTCTCTCGCTCTCTCTCTGTCACACTGCTACACACCCACGCGAACACACGCACACGCAGCTTGTCTCGACGTCCAGTTCCCCGATATCGCACACTATACCCGCTTTTTCCTCACTATCGTACGCGTCTGCTTGTGTGTACTATGTATGTGTATACGCTCTTTTACGCCGAGACCGAAAACTTCTCTTTCAAATTTCGGCTTAAGCGCTTCTTGGTTTCTGAGTCACAGAGTGTCATCGTCACCCCGCATGTTTCAGATTGTAAGAGGGGGAGGGGTGCAGAAGCGCGTCGCGTGAATTCGCCAGGCCTAGTTGTTCTTTCCAAAAACTCGCGCGACTGCCGTACTATTCCGTCCCGACTCGTCCCGTCCTGCGTCCGGCACCACCCCGAGCACGCATTACGCGGTTCTGTTGTTGTTTTGTGTCGCGAGAGCCAGGGGACGTCGCGTTCCGGTGCTTTGTCGCTGATGCGTCTTGTCGTGCGCGACAGCTAGGGTGACTCGTGGAAGACTTAGTACTGTCGCGCTCTTCGACGAGAGTGGGACGCTGTTTGCACTGTTTTGCCGTTGATGTCAAAGGCTGAAGCAAGAGCTCACATTTGCGTGAGAAGGAAGAAGGAAAGATCGTTATAAGAAAGAAGGGGGAAAAAAAGCTGTGCGGATGTCTCTATCACTATAAGTGATCGCATTTCCTACGAGACTGGTGCGTGGGTCAGTGGGAACGTCTTTAGGCACTCCGTTCTAGGGTCGTGGGTGTGACTGTGTGTTTGATCCGCGCGCCTGTCTCTGCTTGTTTTCGTCCTAGTTTGGCGCGGAATGCAATCACAAATTCTGCTGGCTGGAGAACTGTGGGCTCCTGGTCGAAATTCGCGACTGTTCGACTAAATGTATTTTGGGGGGGCCGAACGTTTGAAGACTTGGTGCTTCAAGAGTGTGTTATAACAGACGTCATACCTTTTTTAATGGATTCGCTGTATGACATAAGTGGTGCGTAGGCCTATGTTTGTTTCCCACTATCCAGAACACAAGGGTTAAAAAAAGAAGCTTTACTGCTAATTTTCTGGCGCAGACCATTCTGTGTTCCGGCTGGTTATAAATAAAATCAGCTGGTGAACAACGTCAGCAATCGCAACGAGCTGTGGTCTACTAGTACTGGCAGGTGCAGAAGATTCATGCATACCGCAAGCCTTCCAACCTATCTGAAGATATTGTACTTACTTTTGCAATGAAGCTCTCCCCGAAAGCTTGATATAAGTGACGAAAGTCTCAGTTGTAATTTCGTTCTTGCGTAATTACTTTTTGGTCGTCTCATAGTTTTAGGTTCCTTTTTTCTTTGCCGAACGCTCAGCTGTCCGCTGAAGCGAAAACAAACGTCAAGCTGTCAGCTTACTGTATTTTGTCACATCCTTGTTTAACCGATAGCAATAAACAACTCAAAAACTCAGGGCGAAATAAGCTCGTCTCGAGATACTTCCCCGCACGTTGCGAAACTATGGGGCTAAGCAACCTTCTCAGGTCACGAGAATGCCAGGTTTGTGCATTGCTTCGCCCACGAGAGCCGGAAGGTCGGGGCACTGAATAACATTAAGGAAATAAAAAAAAAGAAGAAAAAGGCGTTCGGATGCTTCTCGAGATTTTCAGCAGTGAACGGAAATTACGCGAAAGTTTCGCAAGCAGGCCGAGGTAATTCATCTCTCGGTGTGGTGGCTCGAGCCTTTTCCTCTCCGGGCTTTCTAGAAGTTAAGTAAATCGAAGTGGTGCTGTGAAAACAACTGGCGCACACGTAAAGAAGATTAAGCCATCTTCGCCCTCGGAACAGGCGGGCCTGGGCCTGGTTTAACCGGGAATGTTTTCCGCTTCTTCTTGTGTCCTATATTTTTTTTTTTTGTTTTTTATCGAGGCAGCTGCCTCGCTGTCCATGTTGTGGAAAAAAGAAGGGGGGGGGGGGGGGCGGGAATCAGAAGAGCAAAACCTGTAAAAAAGTGTTGTTCACTTTGTCTGAGGCGATAACGCGAAATTCAATAACGTCTTTCGGCGAGTTCGCTGTCGTCTTACTCTTCTTCGTCCCTAATTCTCGCTCGGGTTTTTTAGGCGGACGATCGCTGAACCTAGAACTTTGCCTTGACGTCGACGCCGTCTGAAAAATCGCCTCCTATGAAATCCTGCACACACACACGCGCACACACACACACGCGTGTGTGTGGTCGATCTCCCTTGAAAAGCGGGTATCGTCTTGCGCCTGTATAGAAAGTATCGGGAATGAGAACCGGTGCCGAAGCCGAGAGAAGTCGGCCAAAGACCCTTCCTTCGTTACTTTTATTTTCTTTTATTCTCACAGTTTTATTTTTTTTCGCCGTGTTTGCTTCTTTTGCCGCCATGCCAGTTGTCTCAATTGGATAGCTTCGGCGTGTTCGGCTCGCTTTGACCGGAAATCTGTTTCGTGTCGGATCGTCGGGCGGTTTGTTTGGCTAAGAGAATTCGCCGAAGAAGATTAACGCGAGCTGCTCGCGGAGAAAGAAATCTTGTTAGACGAACTTGGGGGCTGCTCCCTGCTCACTTTTGATACATATTTCTTGCAGCTGTGGCGTGCGCTTTGAATCTTTTGCCAGCGAGGCCAGTTCGAGGTGGCTTTTTATTTGCTTTTGACGTTGCAAGATGTGCTCCAGATGTTGACCATGCGCGATAAGGTTGTTTAGCTTCGGAGTGGGGAAAACTTTGAATAGCTAGAGTTTTTAGGACTGCAGTGGTAAGACCCGTTTTTATTTTTATATACGTTTATGACGGTGAATGCAATGCAAGAGCACGGGGATGCAAGAATGGATAATTACTGGGAGTAGAGCATAAAGTATTTGGAAGTTTGACTAACTCGTTCTGCATGAAAAGAGGTGTCTATAGGGCAGCGCCAGGGATTGTGAGGGCAGGGTTTGGACTTCCTTGTCCGAACAATTTCTGACTGCGACTAACAGCGCGTAGAACAACCCCAATCACGGGAATTGACGTGTACCGTCACGTTCCAGTGAAGGTGAAGAACTAAGCATTGCCGAAAGGGAGAGCTAGATAATCGAACTCTGTTGGGCAAAACTGTGGCCGGAAAGTCGCGCGATACTCAAATCACGACGATAGTGGCGAGCACATTAGTACAATGCATTCGCCTGCATCGAATGCGACCGCTGCTTAACTTGTCTCACCGCATTTATGAAAGTTGGCTGGTGCCCGCGTATATTCGAGATAGTGCCGCAGCGATATATTCGCGTCACGCGCTCGCAATCTGATCAGACACGCCTACTTCGCGATAGGATCATGCAGCGACAACGTTGAAGAAACATTTCGGATCGTGTGGGCGCGTCTTGCAGAAATTTCCGATACTGTGGCGCGGCGCGCATTTCGTTGAACGTCAATTTGATAAGTGTGATAATCTGATGAATACGAACACCCTCAATAATAATAATAATAATAATAATAATAATAATAATAATAATAATAATAATAATAATAATAATAATAATAATAATAATAATAATGAAATGACGACGCGTGGTAATACACAGCACTGACGTGAATCGACATCCGTATTTTTTTTCGTAGTTTCTTTCTTTCTTTCTTTCTTTCTTTCTCCTGAGGCTGCTGGCGTGCAAAATGAAACGTCGCGTCGGTTACTTTCCCGCGTAGCCAATCCCATCTTCTCACGACGCGTCGCGGCTTCTTCCGCGAACGACAATGGGCGCGCATACGAGACAGTTTCACGTCGCGACGTTAAGAAAGCTGCCTGCCTGCCTGTCGGCTCGGGGCGGCGGTGTGACTCGTCTCAGGCAATCGCGCGCAGCGGCGCCCCCTGGGGATCCTCCGCAGCGCAAACGTGGACGCCTCTACAGACCGAAGAACGGACACCCACGGCACACACACTGCGACAACTTGTCGAACAAGCAGCGAGCAAAAGCAGGAGGTCTCCGGAGGACCGGCGAGGCTGTCGCGGCTACGCACGTGCAGACGCGCCGTCTAGATCGACGCGACGTCCCGCGGCAGGGCGCGGTGTGTGTGTACGTTTACGCGCCGGTCACACACCGTTATATGCAGGGTTTTGTGCGCGACCTCGCCGTCAACCCCTGGAGGCGGTCATTCCGTATGCATGGAGCCGCTAATGAGCTCGTCTCGCAGCTCGTTCCGGGCCGGGACTTTAATAGATTTCGTTTTCTCTCCTCCTCGTATACGGTCGCACGACTGCGCAAACACCTCTTCCCTCGTTTGCTGCTTCCCGCCACTGTCTCGCCTCTCGCTTGCCGGCGCATGCGCCCTGGAGGAGGAGGTGACGTTCGGCCGTTTTCCCGGCTTTGTTTGTGAGTATCGAGAAGCAGAGCTCTCAAGAAAAAAAGAAAAGTTACTTTTAAATATTTTGATTCTATACAGTGAGATGACTGTTCCACTATGCATAACGTATAATAACGCGTCTTTGTCCACTAGCGTTTTTGATATTAAAGACGGTCTCTTACTGGGTTACCACTACTTTTTCCGCATCGGGTATGTCTCTAGCCTAGTGCAGCCTAACAAATGTTGGCGGCGGATACGTGCTACTGTGTATCTGCCCCGAGCACCGCTGGTCACATTTGAATTAAATTGTGCGGTTTTACGTGCCAAGAACCACGATTTGATTACGAGGCACGCCGTAGTGTCGGACTCCGGAATAATTTTTGGGCACCGGGAGATCTTTAACGCGCTCCCAATGCACGGGAAACGGTCGTTCCTGCATTTCTGCCCCATCGGAATGGCGGCCGCCGCGTCCAGCATTTGATCCCGCCACCCTGTGTTTAACAACGTAACACCATAGCCGCTATAAGCCACCGCGACGGGTTCTACTAGTCACCGTGTCGTTCAGAATAACGTTATGCAAAAATTTTTCTGGCCGCGGGATTCGAACAGAGGACCCCTAGCCTGGCAGCCCGATACTCTAGCCATTAGAACAGGGCTGCTATGCCCCAGGAGGCGGAATAGAATATCCTTCATTTTCACTTTAATATTCTTTGAATACAATGAATTGGTAAGTTACAAAGTACAGACGAGGGTCCCAAAATCAAAGACTGCAACGGGACCCTCGGGTAATAATAACAATGTACAGATGTATTAAAGAAGGGCAAGCTAACCAAAAGAAAGAAACACAATCGCGAAAATACAACATAGAAGAATAAAATCTACGAAAACAAATTGTATGTATACAAGCCTATAGTGCAAGAAAAAAATTACTTAGACAGTTTTGCTCACTGGAACGAACTGTGTGACACAGTTATGCAGTCGCTGCCAGCTTGTGTCATAGTTTTCCCGTGCGTAGTAGTCACGGTATATAGTGTACCTGTCGGTGCGGGGTTCCTCAAAACGATGCGCCGCGTCTCGATAGCGCCAGGTAAACGCGCCTCGACACTTTCTCCCACTTCCCCTCATGCGAGGAGTGACGGCGATAAAATGCGGTGCGGAGAGCCCCTATCTCAGCCGACTGGACTTCAACTGGACGTTTAACCTCCTTCCAACTTCTTTTTTTCGAAACTCATTCTACTCGCAAATTGTGCAAAGCCCACAACTCTGGGACGATCCACCACGGTGAGTACGTGCCATTGTGCAAAAAAAGAACCTTTTTTTTTTTCTCCCGTTCCGGGCCTTGCAAATTTTCCGCGCTGCCCAAAGAGCCTCAATCGTACGAGACCTGTGTGAAACCAAGATCCTGGATCATTGGCCGAGGAGGAGGAGGAAATAAAGAGAGAAGGCAGGGATGTTAATTAACCAGAAAGGCGTCTGGTTGGCTACCTTAAGAGCACAGTACACATCGGGCCACCAAATCGCTAGTGTGCATCTTGAAGGCGAGAGAGCCGAGATGACTGAGGCGATAACAACGAGCTCTTATTACTTGCTTATTACTTGGTTGCAAGCGCTATTTTAAAACTGTCTAATGTGAAAGCTTAAGATGCGCTAGTATGAAACACGTCTTTCCAGTTCAGACAGTGATTTCGGCGAACGTTTATGTCAGAACCGCGTTCACTGCTGTTCGGTATGTTGTTCTCCTGTTGAAGAATCCCTCTCGCGGAGCCTTTGCTCTCGTTACAAGCAGGCACAAGGAACGTTACCGGCCTTGAACACAAATGGGCTCTTCTCTTTCATATTTGCGGACAGCCTGCAAAACACGGACGCAAGAGATAAGTAGTAGGAAATGTAGTCAAATGACTACGTAAAAGAAGGTGATGTGAAAACTGGCCGCAAATACAGATCCATTCCTCCCACATAAGCAAGGCTTCGTAAACACCTGTGGGTGTGTGTGTTTTATAGGTTCAACCTGCAGCGGCGAGGACGTACGCGCGGGGAGCCCTTTGTTCCCTCGACTTGTGGTGGATATACTTCAGTAAACTACATGAGCACTTAGTGTTGCAATGCCCGACTTTGATCAGTCGTTACTTCGCGCTGCCGAGCCTATTATTATTATTATTATTATTATTATTATTATTATTATTATTATTATTGTTGTTGTTGTTGTTGTTGTTGTTGTTGTTGTTGTTATTGTTATGTCCCTATGGCTTCTGAAATCGTCTCCTAATTGTCTGAATTATCAGAGTAGGCTGTGATTTTCTGGACATCCTTGCCCGTGTAGTGGCTTGTCCAAGCACCCGCACCTCTCGTTTCGACCAACGAACCACAATTTCAACTACGTGGCCTGCTTTAGCGTGAAATTGGTTCTGTAGATGACGACAAACTTATTTTCGTGTCTTTTTAAAACGTTTCAAATGACGAGTGCGCCATACAACTCCCAATTCAGCACGACATATCACATCGAAAGTCCATGTTTACGTGTTTATCTTTTATTAACGGGTTGAAAGCAGGAGTTTGCAATCTTTCTTTCTTTTTTTTTTTTGATTTCACGAAAGTACACTTCTAAAGAAAGTAAACAGAACGAATAGTTTTCATCAGATAAATATCCAGATCAACATTATGAGAATAATCGCGCGCATGAAATACGAGAAATGCAATCTTTGAGAATGTAGAAAGACCTGTAACTGCATGTGTTTGCGTGTGTATTCAGAGTGTCTGCATAACCACGTGCGCTGCACGTTGCATGCGTAGCCGTGTGGACATATGCACGAATAGATTACCCGCATTTTTAAGGCGAAGTTGGGAGAAGCACCTCGGCAGGAGGAAACTATAAAGAAAATGAAGTCGAACCAGAAATAGTAGGCGACTAGGCGAAGAATACAGTGTCAGTAGAACGTGTGGTATCTTAAGTGCGCTTTCGTCAGAAAACCAAAACACAAATTCATACTAATCTCGCACTCTTCGATTGTGCAATCTTTTTCTATTATTTCTACAACAGTTACAACGTGCGCTACTACGGAGGTATATATGCAAAACATTTTGTGTACCTCTCAGTAAAGCCCCTCCATCCACCGCCACCACCTGGTCTGCGGTGGGGCGTGGATGGAGGGGCTTTACCTCTCAGGGGCGACGTATCTAATGTATATTTCATTTAAACTCCACGTTCTAAAGCACGCTAGTGTCAAGTTTTGCGACGGTCACCCTCCTGGAGATTGCCGTTCTTTATTATTATTATTATTTTTTTGTCACCGTATAGTACCAGTACTACTGTTCTTCTCGGTCGCATTTTCGCTTCTTTGACGAATAATTATTTGCCATTTCACCGCCCCCTACCTCCCCCTTAGTGACACCATGAAACACAACGAAACAAGTCAGACGCACGGCCGGGAACTTTGTGTGAAGATCCCGGTGAACCGGGCGACCTGTCGTTCTTGCTCGGTGCTCAGTTTGCTCGTAGATGGCGCTAGGGGTTCCGTCCAAGGCGGCGGGGCAAGTCCTACCGCTCCAGTCATGGGAATAAGAAAAAGGGAAAAAAAATAAGCCTGATTGCTGTAAGCGTGGAAGGCGTGTACCAGTTTCCTTACTATTAAAATACCGAACGAACGTCATCTCATGGTAGGTAGATGAGAATTCCGAAGAACATCCGGAATACATGTCAGAATAAAGTCAAAGCCAAATTCCTGGCCGAATAAAAAGCTGATCTAATCTTTGCACCATATCAATGTATTTTTATATAAACTAATTCACAACCACTTCTCCTGTCAGCGGTTACTGTCAGCTGTAACGATCTGCGTGCCTTGCCCTAACCTGCGTAATCCTGGCATGTTCTACGTGAATTGTTCGTGCATCTCTAACGCTATAACACGTCTGGTAACATATAACAAAATAACTTGCGTGATGCTCTTGGTTTGTTCAGTTCTACTATTCGCTCATTATCTGACTTCTGTCTCTGAATAATTGAATTTTTTGTTGCACTTTGTACCACTGTTGTTTGAGATATTGTTTTGTTTTTTGGTTTTATGTTGTTTATGTAACACAAGTGCACCAAAATTAAGGCGCAAAGCTGTTCTTGGGCACTATTAAAAAAAAAAAAAAAGCAAGCTCTTGCCCTAACGGGTGGGCACATTTCTTTGTATGAATCCCCTGCATTTTTAGTTCAGTATGCCAGAACTGTTCCGTAAATTTCGACAAAGTTACAAACTCTGACATATCGCATTTTATTTTCTACAAAATATGTTCTGCATGTTCTTTTGTCAAACGTTTTCCAAATTTTAGGAAATTTACAATCATACTAGTCCTTGATATATATCGACGCCGTGGTCCCGTTGTTTGACGCGCGCAAATCAGTACACTATTATAATGCGTAATATTTAAGAGTGTCGCCGTAAACAAGACCCGTTCGTTTACGCTTTGCAATAATTTTAGTACGTGAAGCATTCTTGGACCAATGAAATAAAGACGCTAAAGTCTACAGACCATTATTGTTATTATTAATAATTCATTTTATTTCTGTAGAGATTGCCAAATTTTTTCGCACTTGCCCATATGTAACAACAAAACAGGGCTCCTGCACCTCGCAATACAAGATTCCTGAATGCGACAGCCATTCCGCGCAGCCGTAGGTTATTACACCGCATTGCTTTCACTTTCGGGCCGGGTTCCTTTGCCCGCCAGTGGACAAAGCAAAGCAGGCAATGTCTTTCGGCTTTCTTAGCATTATCCAGGCGTCACGTGTCCACTCCTTTTCTTTATGGGATGGGTGATTGTCTCAGTCTGGCGGCTTCTCGCACTATCAAAAGTGAGAAGAGTGCCGCTAATGCCGCTAACTAGTATAGGTGCCTATTACTATTACTGAGAAGCCCTTTGATTCGTTCCAGCGTTAGGGCAGTTTCTCGCTATCGGCGTTTCTCCCGCCTCTCGATCTGCGGAAAAACGCAATTAGTGCCGCCGCTGAGCCCGTAAATTGCGAGGGAAAGGGAAACGAGATTGCGTTCAGATGGCGACAAGCTTAAATAAGAACATCGTCGCCAGCTCGGACGTGAAAGGAAGCGCTTGAGATATGCGAGAGGCTATACAGGGGTGAAGTGTGCGGCTGGATGCGCTCTCGGACGCTCGCTTTAAGAAAATAAATAAAAGACTATATGTCCGAGCCGCAGAGATGTACGGGCCGCTTAGTGCTTCCATTACGGGCGCCCTTACAACAGTCACATCGGTTGCGAGGGCAATCATTTCATCCTCGGGATTAGCTTCGTTTTGAATCAGCCGTGCGTGTCTTTTGCGGGAATAAAAAAGGGGGGTAAAAAAGAGCCGAAAGAGAGAGGCGCTTATTCCTCGTCGGCGTACAAAGTGTGTTACGAAACGAACACAATCATTTCGGTTCTGTACCTTTTTCGTTTCCTTCCCTTCGTGTACTGTATAAGTATGCTTGAAGAAATGCGCGCAGCGTACTGAAAGCTATCGAGTGCATTGACCACATTAGAATCGAGCGCAGGTTGCGGGCTTCGTCAAGCCTACTGCTGAAAGCTTGTTTCAGTATGTATGCACAGTGAGTGTGAAGCTTGAGCATGATGTGCTCTAGTGTCATTCACTAATGTAGTCTCAGCCTGCGGTGCAAAATTCTACGCGATAGAACACCACACGAATACGCCACCTTATGCCTTTAGCAAAGTGTCAATGTCAGCGGGCTTATTTATAGCACGTTGCCACACAGCGTGTATATGAAGTCAGTTTCCTCGAGTTCAGATATAGTACACGTTAACGCAAAATCTACAGAACGCCTGCTTAGTGTGTAGGAAAGGATCGTTGACGCCATTTACGGGTGACACTCAGAAGCTCAAATTTTACTACTTCTGGTTCACGAAGGCGCCGTCTGCTCCCGGTTTTGAGAAGCAGACTACACGTTCGCAGCGCCTATATACGCGCTTGCCACTACGTTTGTCTGATGCGGAGTTCTCTGGCTTTCTGAAAACTGCTCGCTTTTAGCCGGGCGATGCTGAAAGCTCTTTCACGTGTGCTTCGGCTTAACCGTACGCTTTTCTTTGCGAGCGCCGTCCGCCAACTTCTCGAAAAGAAGAGCGGGCCTGGTTTTCGAGGAGGAAGCAATCCGCCGGCTGGACATTAATCCCCAGCGCTCGCGTTGGGGGGCTTATAATTACTCGGCCCCCAGCTGGCTCTGCCGCCAGACGGCGCTGCAGACTCGTGCGGCCGTTATCTCAATTTGCCGGCACGCGATGTCGTATAGTGGCTAATTAAGTATTCGAGATGTAATTCCAGCACATTTCTACGCATTTCCGACTGCGTATATAATGTACCCCCCACCAGAGCGCCTGCCGCCGTCTCTGCTCTCTCTCCAGTGCGCTCACTTTTGTCGTTCCCTTACGCGTACCAACCACTGATTACGCAAGCGTTCGCAAAGTGTTCCCACTGTGGATTCGTCCCCCTCCCTTGCGTTCTTTCCCTACGCCCATCGCTGTAGCCAATCCGTTATAAGATGCATGGCGCAGAAGTAGAGTCATTAGGCTGAATCCTACGGTCATGCGACGGCGCTTTGTTAAACTGGCTAATGGAAGTCGTCAATCCCGCACGGCAAGTGAGAGTGCACCTCCACGTAAATGTGTGTGTATACGTAACAACGAAAGCTCGTCGCCATGTTCTTCTTTCGACAGCCAAGCCAGCCCTTGCCTCTTTCGGAAACTCTGTTCGTTTTCTTTCTTGTTATTTCTCTGTGCGTGCCCTCGCAGCGCTCATGTCAGCAGTGGAAGACATATAACAGTACCCTTGCATGGCTAGACAGTCGATTGAACGGAGCGTGATAGTGAGTCCACTTCGTAGTTTTTTGCAGCCAAACGCAATCTTGCTGCAGACCTTCTAAGACTGCCCGCGCGGGCCGCGCATGCGCATTCGATACAGCGACAGCACGACGATGACGGCGGCGTCACTGACGGCGCGATCGCTCCTCTAGTGTTTCTACAGTTGCTGTCGCAATATAAACAAATATATGCCCGGAAGCGCCACTGGTGATGCAGTGTGCTTGAAGTTAAAGCATGCAGGGTGCGCTAACAACTAAGCCGTCGGGCTTGCCAGTTGTCGCGGGATTTTGTAGGATTCCCGCGATGTCAGAAAGTGGTGACGCTTGTTTGTGCGCATTTCGGAGCCCACAGCAGGCAACACTGTAGCGGACTAAAACCACGCTGTGCGCTTTGTGGTGAAGCTGATTCTTGAGTAAAGGACGGAGTCCGCTGGGAAAAGGTGCTGACTGTCTGTCGCATTACGTGAGTTCGCACCGGAGGAATCGCTGAATACGGCGGCCTTTTTCCCGAGTGGAATGCGAGAGAATATATATATATATTCTAACCATGTATAATCTTTTCTGTAAATCCTATATTTGTTGTATATAGTGTTGCCTTAAGAACTTGTTACAACCATCCACTCGCTATATTATTATTTTTTTTTTGGACATGTACTGTTGTTCATTTGTCACGAGTGCAAGCTCCTTACAGCAACAATGTGTCGTAGCATTGGATAAGCGCATGGGGAGGGGGTGAGAGGGTGCGCCATGTACGCACTTAAGCACAACGCCTTACCGTTTCATGTATTCCCTGACGAAGGCGGGACTCCGGCCGAAGCGTATGAACGTGTGTGCGTCCTCAACCTACAAGTGCCTGCCCAACTGCCGGATCCCGGCAGACTCTCACTTTACGTTTACATGTATATATATGCAGCTTAAAGATATGAATGTAACCCTGCATCGTGCGGAAAGACGAACAAATCTAATGGCAGTCATCTTGACTGCACTTGCTGATGTTCACACGTCACTGGAAGGGGCAGCCCCTGTTAGAAATCAAGCGGATGGGTCGTGCGTCTGGGCAAGTCCACAACAGGTGGTCGCATGGTCTTGTGCCA
Organism: Dermacentor andersoni; assembly: GCF_023375885.2. Taxonomy (NCBI): domain Eukaryota; kingdom Metazoa; phylum Arthropoda; class Arachnida; order Ixodida; family Ixodidae; genus Dermacentor; species Dermacentor andersoni. Next base: position 106,180,457 of record NC_092824.1, read on the forward strand.
GGGTCGCACAGCTGGGGCAGGTGGCGTCGACCTCGGTGATCCAAGCCCTTCCACTCGCGCGCGGCAGCATATGAGAGGGCTACCCAGCCAGGATCGCTCTTCAGGGAAGCTTCCTCCACCTTTGTGGTGTTTGCGGTTGAGGGAGCGGTTGCATGGTGGGTCGCCACATGGTACGGTGTCGACATGTGGCGATTGCGGCGACCCTGGTACAATTCCTCGTGTTTTTTTTTGCCAGTGCACGCTGTGCAGTATGCAGAGACTTTCGCTGTCGTTCGTGCTGAACCAATTGGACGACCAGCCTCTGTCGGAAGAAATAATTTTGAAAAATCTACGCGACTTCGCACCAGAAAGCCGTGCTAGCGCTACTGCGCTTCTTGAGATTGACCTGCCTGGGTGAAACGCCTGTGATCGAAACGCCTTTTCTTTTCCCTGTTTTCTTTCTGTTTCTTTTTTTTTTGTACCTTTTTTTTTTCTCCTGTCGCTCTTTGTCACCTTTACAACCCCTATAGCCCCCACCCCGGTGCAGGGTAGCAAACCGGAAACTCGCCTCTGGTTAGCCTCCTTGCGTCGCTCTCTCTCTCTCTCTCTCTCTCTCTCTCTCTCTCTCTCTCCAAGATAGCAAATCGGAAGTTCTTTCCAGTGCACCAAATTCTTCTGTAAAGTTCGCGTCGACATTGTACGCATGCGCCGCATGAAAATGTTCAATGAGGCTAAATGTTCAACAAGAAAAAGGTTCTGTAGTAAGCTTTTACGCCAAATTTTAATCCGCTCAGAACAAGCAGTAGTTTTTTAACGGCAAATTCGACCCCCATATTAATTATAGGATTAAACGTATTGGAACTGATCAGTGGAACCACCTGGTGTGCTTTAACGCGCACCCAAATCGAAGCGCGCGAGCGGTTTTCTTTTTCTTTCTTTCTTCCTTTCTTTCTTTCTTTCTTTCTTGCTTTCTTCCTTCCTTTCCTGTTCATTTTTTTTTTTCGTTTCACCTCCGTCGAAAATCAGCCACGCTGCCGGGTTGCAGACACGATTTCCAAAGTCGCTTGCCCGTTTGCAACGAATATAGGCTTAACGAGGGGTCCTTTAAAAAAATCCCAGGTGATCACAATAATTGGGGAGTCTCCCTCTGTGGTGTGCCTGATAATCATTGCGCTGTTGCCACCTAATACCCCAGAATTTTAACAACGTACTTCGGGGCATACCCACTTCAGGACTTTCTGAAATTCTTATGGGCCAAAAGAAAACGAAAGAAAGCTGCGTGAAGTGTCAGTCATGGCGCCCTGGTCATGTGCATTACAGGTGTTTGGCTTAAACATGTGAGCCAAATCACGAAGCCGGCTTTGCTTCAGATCGTACAATCACTATATATAGCGAAAGTGTCTTACCGCCTATACGACAGCGACAGCTCTTGTGTTTGCAGTTGTTCTCGTGATGACCATACATATTAACCAATATAACATTACGATGGGCATAACATTAACCAATAGCAATATCATCCACGCGACAAAAATTGCACTCCACCTTTGAGTTCACAGCTCCGTCCGTTTCCGTATGGGTTGTCTAAACAATATTGTGCTTATTTATCGCTTTTGTTGGGGTATTTGATTTAAAGGGTGGGAGCTCACGACGAAATTCAGTTTGTTTGTTTTTTCGGTTAGTAACTTTTCTAAACACACTGAGATTTTGCGCAATAAAACCCGAGTAATCAGCCAGCGCGCCTCATGGTGCTGCATGCGGTATCATGATGTTAGCGCGTCCGGTGGTATTGGCGGCTGCACTATACAGTTACTCCTGCTGAACTTATGGGATTTTTTCGCTGAGTCTCGTTAATTTCTCTGATTTTTATTGCGAAAGCAATACTGCTCGCACATTCGGCCCTTCGGTGGTCGTGGCGCCTCCTTACACAGCTGCGCGTCACGTGACCGTGTGACGTCAGGCCAGACCGAGAGACGGGGCCCCAGCTCGCGGCATCGATGGTGGAGGCGAAGCCTTGCGCGCCGCTGCTGCGGCGCTACCGAGAGATGGCGCTCGCTAATGTGACGTCACGCTAGGAGGATAAATGGGGCTACAGCTCGGCTTCTCGCAGTGGTCGGCGCGCTGCCTTGCGCTATGTCGGATGATGTATAGCCATAAGTTTAACAAAGGGCAACCATGTCCACACCATCAGCCGAACCAAGGCGCAGCCAAGGGTATTGCTTTCGCAATCTTCCAGACTTAACCAAGCTAAGCCTTCAGCCAATTTTTCTTATGACCTCTCTCCGACGAGTCCGTCTTACCGGTGTAAGCATGTACATGTTGCATCAGTCACGTTGACTGCGAAAGTCAAGCTTGCATGTCACGTACACAGTATGCAGTGCATTGAACTGCGATTGGATTTTGATTTCTTGCAGGGAACACGTTGTGGGGCTAATTGGTTGATAGCTTTAAAAAAGAAAGAACCTTTCAAAAGATGAAACTCTTATACCATAGTGAAACAAATTCAGGAACGGCGGACACTCCCTTAGAGCCCAGCGGCTGGTGTGGACGCTTGACCCACACTTACAGTTTTGGTTTTGGGCGCGCGCAGTTGAACGCAGTTTGAAAAAGGGTCACAAACTTGGCCTCGTAAGATTCAGTCGGCGCGAAACTAACCAATGTGAAACTTACTGCGTCAGAACGCCCTGTGCGACCAGCCTGCCCGGAATGTACTATTGAAAAGTACCGAAATAAGTTACAATAATGTTGGGGCCCATAGGAAAAGTTGCAACGATGGCCCTGCAAGATTCAGAATACGCAAAACTGCGCCTCAACGGCCGAGCTGTTTTTGATGCCTAAGCATTGTTTTGCGAGTACTCCAGCAAGCCGCGTCACGCGAAAAGTGTAATGGCTTGTATTTGCACAAAAATACGTAATTTGCAAAGTTAAGTCGTTTAATCGTTATAATAGTGTAAATGTAGATGATAGGTAGCTTTAAAGCGATAAGGAACAATCTAAACCGGTAAAAAAAGAGAGGATACCCATAGGGATACATATGCGCTCCTTAGAATATGTATGGGGAAGGTTATAGTAGGGTAGGGCAAACTAAAATTTAGAGTTGGGTCAACTTGTAATTTGGGGTGGGTCAACTTCAAATGTGGGGTGTGCCAAGTTGAACTTGACAGTGGGCCAACTTAAATTTGGGAATGGTCTAACTTAAAGGGGTGGGCCAACTTTATATCTGAGAGTGGGCGAAATTGCCGTTTAGGGATGAGCCAAATGAAATTTGCAGATAGGCCAACTTGAAATTTGGACATACGGTAACCGAAATTTGGACGCGGGCCAACTGAAATTTTTAGGGTAGGTCAACTCGAAATTTAGACGTGGGCCAAATTAAATTTTGTGGCATGCTTACGCATACTTAGACAACTCAGTGGAGTTTCTGCATTCTTTTCGCTAACTGTGTCACAACACACCAGGTGGCCACTCAAAGAACCTTAAAAGTACTTAAACAAGTTGCAATATTTTTTTTTTTTTTTTACAATGACTATACCTAACGAGAGGTCCTTTAAAAAATCCCAGGTGGTCACGATAAACCCGGAGTCTCCCACTGCGGCATGCCTGATAATGATCACGCTGTTGCCTCATAAAACCCCAGAATTTTAACAACCTACTTCAGGGAATTTTCATTTCAGGACATTCTAAAATTCTTCAGGTGACGCCCTGGTCACGCGCATTACAGGTGTTAAACATGTGAGCCGAATTACGAAGACGGATTTGCTTCATATCGTACGTTCACTATAGTGAAAGCGTCCTATGTATGTACGACAGCTACAACTCATGTGTTGTCAGTTATTCTCGCGATGGCCATACACACTAACCACGAAAACGACACTCCGTTCCGCACATAGCAGCCAACGTTGCTGAGGCTTGAGAGACGTCTTGCAATGGCTTCGTTCGCACTTGAATATAGTTCGATGTTGTTCTTTTACCGCAAATATGCGCCTGTTTTTGACATAGGCTCAGTATTGAATGAAACAAGTTGTAATCCCTAGAAACAAACGCACTGAGGTATACGTCTGCTAATATGTTGTTTGAGATGATTTTTCATTTGTCTTGTATTTTCCGGGCTTTATTTGCAACCCGTCGCCGGCAGCGTCACGTGCATGCTCGCGCGAGCAAACGCTGTTGACGCGCCGCGACGCGTGGACGAAGCACAGACGGAACGCGCGGAGTGATTTCACCGAACTTCTTGAGTAGCTTCCACAGCGTTCACTGCTATGCATGGAACGGAGCATAGCAGTTTTACCCACGCAACGAAAATTGCGCTCCGCCATCGAGGTGATAGCGTGCGTTTCCGGATGGGTTGTCTAAGTAATCTTGCGTTTATTTATCGCTTTTTTTTAATATTTGAATTAAAGCGTGTGCATTCATGACGAAATTCAGTTTGATTTTCTGTTCCGTTAGTAGCTTTCTTAAAAGCGCTAAGAGGTTGCACAATAAAACCTGAGTAATTAACCAGGACGCCTGTTGTGCTGCATGCGGTATCATGATGTTAGCGCGTCCGTTGGTGTTTGGCTCTAAGAGCAGTGGGGTATTGTAGCACAACATCCATCGTGCGGCCACCACAGCGCCGAGATCGGTTTGCGAGTCTCGTCTACTACAGCGCTAGCTACATTTTGTGGTGCTTCCGTAACATCGCAGAACGATCTCGGCAGTCAAATAGAGCAATGTACCCCAGAATGCGAAAACTACGGGTGATAATATGGGGTCATCTTGAAGAACAGTTGTTCAAACTCGGTGAAGCCGAGTTTCTTCGCCGCTGGTCTACGCGGTACATAACCGTCTCCCGAGGCAAAGTCTTTCTACAGCCAGAATAATGCTCAATTCGGTTGCCCGAGTTCAGACTGTATATGTATGTGCCCCGGGTACCTTTCATAAATTCGAGGCCGACAATAATGCTTTTGCGTGGATGCGGTAATGAGTTTTGTTGTTGTTGTTGTGTGTGGCAAAGCCAGTGTCAAGCAGACACCATTTATTATTTCATTTGTTAATCTGTTTTGTTTACATCAAGTATGATGTATTACATGTGATGTACCTCAAATTGTACTTTTCGTTCCTACCACAGTTGTAAGCGTGCCTACGGGTGAATAAATTTCCTTGTCAACTTCACAATGCACTGTACACTATGTACGTGACCAGCAAGCTTGAGTTCCATAGACAGTGTGACTGATGCAAATTCTAATACCGATAAGACGGTCTCGTCAATGAGAGGTCATAAGGAAAAGGCAGGAAGGTTAACCATGCTGAGAAGAAAGTCCGAGTACCCGTGAAATCATCCGACTTCACGTGACTGCTATTGGAGCCAAACGACAACGGACGCGCAAACATCATGATACCCGCATACAGCAACAGGCGCACATGTTAATTACTCAGGTTTTAATATGCAATCTCTTAGTGTTTTTTAAGAGAGCTATAGGTTTCTAAGGCATTTCTGTTCCGTTATAGTATAGTATAAAGGAACAGAAATACCTTTCCCGTATGAACTTTCGTTGACGAGTCCGTCTTGTCGGGGTTGGAATGTGCAAGTTGCATCAGTCGCACTGACTATGAAAGTCAAGCTTGCTGGTCATGTGCATAGTACTATGTACAGTGCACTGAATTGTAATTGGACTTTAACCTCATATAGCATAGAGAAAGAAATTGAACAAGAGCGGGCATAGAGCCCAGCGGCCGAACTGACTGTAGTGCACCAAGTGGCTGATGTGGACACTTGAATCAGACTTCTAGTTTTGGTTTTGGGCATGCGCAGTTGAATACCAACGTTAAATTGCGCCACAGCGGCCGACCTGTCTTTCGCTAACTGCGTAACAATTAACGCCCTCTGCGGCCCTGAGTGTGACCAAAGAAAATGCCATACAAAGTACCGAAAAAGGTTATAATGATGTTGGCACCGATAGAAAGTCTCGCAAGCATGTAACAGTAAGGTTCAGTACACGCCAAACTAACTCACCATAACGGCCGAGCAGTTTTTCGCTGGCTGCTTCACAATGCCCACGTGCCGTGCCCTAAGCCTAAGTTGCTTGAAATACAGCGCTGACTGTCAATCAAAATTTCCCCCCCTTGGCGGGATTGAGTAGTGCAGGAGCGCCGTGTCGAAGTGCGGCAGGAATCCAAAAATAAGCCGAGAGCCCAGCAGACCAAAGCTACATTATTATTATTAAGAAAGAAGAAGAAGAAGAAGAGCACACATGCACGCGAAGTCGGTCTCGCTCGCATGGGTGGCATGGCATATGCATCTGGCGCGTCCGGCACATTTTTGGCTTATCGCTGGGTAACGCAGGAAAAGCGAATGGCAAAGTATAACTTCATTGATACTCAAAACTTCTCGTTATAGCGGGAAAGAATAAAAATAAGAAATATTGTCTGTTAACTTCACATTCTTTGTTCCCGATGCACGCGTCAGCTAACGGCTGATGTGAATACTAGCGTGAGGTATTATTTCCAGCTGCCAGTGTGCGCCAGTTGTCCGCTCTGGTCGAATTTCATTTTTTTATGCTTATAGCCTGAAAATATTCAGTTGAAAAAACAAACAAACAAACAAACAAACAAACAAACAAACAAACAAACAAACAAACCATACAAGACATTTGAAATGCAGTTAAAAGTACTTGTATACGACGCTAGAACATCCTAAACCAGACTCGCACATTTGCTGTTCAGCTGGGAGATTTGTGCACTCATTGACGAAAACTTTAATGGGACATCTAGCACGAAACAAAGCGCTTATATTCGCGTGCTTTCAGACTGAGAGAACACCGACGCGGCACGTGAATCGTCTCGCATCTTGCAGCAGTCTGTAAAACGGGCGGTATCACTTCTTCGGTTTATGCGCCTGAAAGAATGGAGCTCCACGAATTACTTGGAGTGTTCGATCTCGTTAGAAACGCCGTGCTCAAAGCGTTGTTTTTGCGATCAGAGGTGGCGCCGATGACACGCTGAGATGACACGCTGATGCATTTTCGCTGGATCCCCACACACGGGCGACAATATCACAGTTTGTCTCGCTCGAGCGTCCAGTTTGCATTTATGATCTCAGATTCGGTATGTCGCGAAATCGCTACCACACGCTAGAAGAGGTTATTTCTCTATGTAGCGAACATTTTTTTTTTGTATAAACAAGAACATAGGGCTAATTTTCAGTGAGCGCATGCTCTACAAATGATTATATGATTGTACAATGTGGTATATAGGGTTGCACGTAACGACAATCTGTTGACGAAACACGGGCGATTTCTAAAGCGGCTGCTACAAATGTTATATCGTTGCACAAAGCCGTACGTGACTGCATGTAATGGTATAATGTTGATAAAGCGTGGGAACTAATTAGGAGCGCATGAGTTGTAACTTCAACCTTTGGAACGATGCATGTGGTGCTGCATCGCTTGTCGTCTACGCGGAGGGAAATGAAAGACGATGATTGCGTGATGACCACGTTGATATGTCTTCTACATTGGCTCGAGTATTCACGTGTGTTCAGGTATTCATTTGATCGCATGTACACCATTTCCTAGTCCTATTCGCTGCTTCAAATGCGTTCTTGAGACAAGCAGATCGAGGTATATAGCGAAACTTTTCACAGTGCTGAAGCTGTTGCGCAACAGTATGGCTGCCCCGATGACGGGAGTGTGTGGCCTGATTAACTCGACGCCATGGAGGAATATTTGGCGAGCATTGACAAGCGGCTACTTTCTGAAGGCCTGCTTTTAGACCCGTGGCCAAAATACTCCTTTTTTCATGCCGCGAGGACCATTGTGCTTTTTTTTTAGAGACACCGAACTGCATATTAGATTGTAATAATGTATTTCCGCCTAATTGTTAATTTTTCATTCGCGCCTTCTCTTATGATCTTCCTTCTTGTTTTCGTCTCCTTATTGTTCGCCTTCCCGAACCCTGATTAGCAGGCTGTAGAACGTAGTAGTTCAGGTTGACTTCTCAGGTTCTCTACCATACTACATCTCTCTCTCGACGCCATTCGTATTTTTTTTTTTATTTTCGTATTTCATTCGCATTTCATCATTTTCGTCATTGCATCTTGAGAAATTACTTGTGTACGTTCATATTGTTTCTGACCACTATCCAACTTCCTTTCAATAACGGACACTTGCGGGTACGCCTCTTGTTTTATCGTTTTACACCTCTCTTCAACAGCCGATTCGTTGTCTAATCCCTGCAAACCTTACGTTGATTAGACATGCACCATTGCTCCTGTTCCGAAGGATGCTGCGCATTTATGGTCTTGGATGCCCTTGCGGCATTAACAACCACAATATTAATACGTACATGGCAATTCCAGGGTACGTCGGCGTACTTGAGTGCTGTGACAGCAAAATATACGCCGCAGTTTGAAGCATGTATATTCCGTGTGTCTCAAAAAAAAGAAAAAAGAAAAGAAAAGAAAAAGAGAGAGAGAGAGAGAGAGAGAGAATCATGCGGTCGTGCTGGCGCCTGCCTTCCTCCCCAGCCTCTGCGGAGAGAACTTCTAGCCTTTCAACGTGCTTTTAAACAGACTTCCAACAAAACTTTCTTGACTTTCCTTGCGCGTCTTAATTCTCGGCCAAACATGTCCTTCAAGAAACTCAAACTAGGCCAACAAACAGTTCTGTCGAAACACGAGTAGTCGAAGCTGGGCTACTTCACTTTCGTAAAGCATGGCAAACAGTGCAGACGGCGCGAAAAGAGAGACGCACGCGTTTGACAGTCGGCGTCAAAAGAACTGCGGTATCGGATGAAAAAAAAAAAAAAAAAAAAAGGACTTACAAAAGGAAGCGACACCCAATTTTCGCAAATACCAAGTATAGGACGCATGTGGAACGACATTGAGGGTTCTTTCCACTCGGCGATTCCCCGGAAAAAACACCTTGGTGCACGCAACACCGTTCCGGGGCGGTGTTATTCAACGCCACTAGGGCGCGCACGTGTGGTCTTAAGACCTTAGTGATGCTTGCGCCCTCTGGAAAAGGTCCGCATTCGCTTTAAAACTCGTCGGGGCTTCGAGGCTCGAGCCCCCAGCCGGTCGTCGCGAGCCGCTTTCCGACGAGAAAAGCGGCTTCGCATCCGGATCAGGCTTTCTACGGTATGAAAGCACCGAGAGAGAGAGAGAGAGAGAGAGAGAGAGAGAGAGAGAGAGAGAGAGAGAGAGAGAGAGAAACGGGTAGAACCAGCAGCGGTCAGCGATGGCTGCGTCTCGCCGTCGTCTCGCTGGCCGGCATGGCAGCACCATTGATTAAGGCTTAGAGAAGACAGTACGGCTCCTGTGAAGGGACGATGGGGTGAGAGATGCCCCGACGCATTGTTGATGGATGACTGCCGCTGCCTGGCCACGGCTCGAGCGTCCTCGTGAACGAGGAATCGGCCGAGAGCTAACGGTTCGCTCGCCTGACGCGCTCTCTCCGTGGCGCGTTGACGCTGCCGCCGATACGCGCTCCAACAACGGTGTGACCGGAATGGCTGTAGCAGCGGGATCCGCGGAGCGAACAGCCGGCGGTTCCACGTAAAAACGGTGCTTCGTCGTCGATTGTTCTTGTTGCGAAAAATGCTCGCCGTGGTTGTTCAGTGGCTATGGTGTTGGGCTGCTATACTCAAGCAGCAAACAATTAGCTGTGCTTAGTTTGGAGCAACAAAACCAACTTTACGTGCCTTCACCAGCCAAGCTTAGATAGCTAGGCACGAGGTCGCGGGATCGAATCCCGGCCACGGCGGCCGCTTTTCGAATTGCGAAAACACCGGCGCACTTAGATATACGTGCACGTTAAAGAACTCCAGGTGATTGAAGTTTCCGGAGTCAACCAATATAGCGTGCGTCATAATCAGAAAGTGGTTTTGGCACGTAAAGATATGTATATTTTTGTTGTTGCGAAAATATGCTCAGTGTCGTGCTGCTTTTAGTGAACGCACCTCGTTACGTTATAGTATGTATACGTACTGTCGCAGCAGCTTAACTTTGGGTATACGAATGAGACTATGGGCTGGCAGTCATGATCGCGAGGCGATGGCCGCGTTTCCTCAAATAAATACACGACCGTCAGTCGGGGCACTCTCTGACACCTTTATTCGAGGAAACACGATTTCATTGATTAAGACTTGCATTGGGGCTAGTTGAAATGGTTACAATCGGAATACAGCGCTGTAGAGTTAAGACAGACACAAAACGCGAACACAAGCACAGACAATGAAGCGCTTCTATAGAGGGATTTATTGGGAGGGCCAGTGATTGTGCGTCTCTCTTAACTCTGCAGCGCTGTATTCCACTTACTCTGCTCCTTGTAATATGCGCGCCAGGCAGCTGGCTAGTGGTGCATATATACAGTATGGTCGCTTTTTATAAGGGGAAGCGCAGGGCAGTTTTCAACATGGCAATATGTGCCAACTGCCACGCGTGCTCTGATTTACTGCGGCTTGCGTAATTTCTGCGTGTTGCGCTGTACTGGTAAGTCGCAAAGCGCGCAGTCTCTTTAACGGTGCGCTTTGTGATTACCGATCGCCACTAGAATACTTCGCTCCTTTCTCGCACGCTTTCACTAGAGAAGTTGCTGGTTCGCGAGCAAACGGGTGGCGATTGATTGATTGATTGATTGATTGATTGATTGATTGATTGATTGATTGATTGATTGATATAGTGAGTGGCTTTGATGACCGAAGGTAACGTAAAGGCTATGCATGCGTAAGCCCGAAATAGAAGAGCCCGGATCGATTTTGACCACCTGGGGTTCTTTAACACGTCCCCAGAGCGTGGTGCAGGAGTGCTTTTGTGTTCCACTCAGCCCCTGCGAATGAGGGCGTTGGGGTCATGAATCGAACCCATGACCCTGTGGTAAAACCCCGTGCGCCATGGGTACGAAGCCATCATGGATGCCTCAAAGCGGCAAACAGCTGGGGCATAGAGATGTCGTGGCGTCACAACGCATGATCTGCAAGATGCAGAAGTAGCGCGCCTTAAACAGGTCGGCACGTACCCCGAGCTGTTTCAAACGCAGCTTCAACAGGTGCACGGCGTATTTCAAGTTCGCAACCAACGTGCAGCGATACACTCGCAACGCCACCGCTTGCCCACTCGGGCCACCGGTTAAAACCAGCGTGAAAGGCCACCCGCTTCTCTTCCACGGTGCCGTCGCCACCCACCCCTCATAATAGCGGGCACCACCCAGCGCCGGCCATGTCAGGCCTCGCGTCGTGCCTTCCGAATCCCGCTCGTCGTCGCCAACGTGTGTTGTTGCTTGCTGCTGACCGACTGGGTTTTTGGCATCATCCGTTTTCCTTTTCTCCCTCCCACGTCTCTCGTTCTTCCCGTTGTTGTTATGTGTGTGTGTGTGTGCTCCGGCTTCCCGATTTACCCTTTTTCTCTCTCTCGTCCGCTGCCAGCCGAGGCAAGATGAATGGCCCCGGTGGCCCGTCCTGAGTCGCGTTCGCTGGCGGCAGCGCTATAGTTGGCGTGCGCCACGTCGCCTCACGTTGGCTGTGCCGATGCTCGTTGCTCTGCTCGGCGGTGGGGAAGGAGGACGCCGCATTTCAGTGCTGGGCGTCGCGTCGCCGTATATGGGGAAGAAACAAACAAAAAGCGGGGAAGATGGGATGGAAGTGCGAACGGTGTGTTCTGTAGGGGGAGAAAAAAAAGGTGGTGCGGGTTGAGCAGGATCGAGAGCTGGACCGGCGCTCTCCTTGGAGAAGGTGGTCGCCTTCCTTCGACGAACGCCTTGTGTGCTGTGTAGGGTGTAGAAGGGAGGGAAGTAGGCTCGCGATGTGTGCTTTGCAGGAGAGGAAGAGGACTAGGGACTAGAGCTGTGTGCTGAAGGGGAAAAAAGGGCGCGAAGGAGTACCACGACGTGCAACGTGGTTGCTGTTTCGTCTAGGCGGACGTTTTCTTTCGCTGAGTGCGTTGTGTGCCCCGCGAGGGAAGAAAGGCAACGAGGGGGATTGATTCTAACAGTGTAGCTTGCAGAGAAAGGGGATGGCGCTCCGAGCGGCGCGCCGTAGAGAAGGGAAAAGGGGGAATGACGGTTCAAGTTGGGCGTCCTGTATAGGGAAGAAAGCAGTGGAGCCTACAGTGGAGCCGTCCGCTGCTCGCGTGTGTCGTGTACGGTAGAAGGGGAAGCGCGCGAGGTATTGGGGAAGAGCTCGAGAGCTGTGCTCGGTGTGACCTGGTCCCTGTAACGGGAACTGCGGTTGTTTACCCACTCGAGCTTTCTTAGCTGCTCGTTTTCTTTGTTCCTTCGTTTCCTTCCTTCCTCTCGTTCCCGAGACGTGCTGGAGACCGTTGTTAGCTCGATCCCTGTCCTAGGTTCAATCGGTCATTCGCTTCCGCGCGCTGCTCCCGGTTCTTTCATTCTACGCCAGCTCGGTTGCGCGACCTATGGCTTTCCCGAATGGAGCGCACAAAACATATTCTTGGAGCAGAATGGCGCGTTTACAGAAGTGGCATCATCATCTGGCGTTATCCGGCTCTTGCATCGCGTTCGTGTGTTCTTTTTTAATCCGTAAAAGTGTGGAGCGTCGCGCTTGCATGCACTCAGAATGTTATTCCAACAGCGCCGGAAAAAAGGAAGGTAGGAGGTATGTGGGGATACCGGTGCAGCCTGTCGGACTATAGTTGCACTTATTTAGTCGTCGCTTTTAAGGATGCCTTCTGGGTATTTGCCACTTGCACGACGGATTCCCTCCACTTCTGCTCCAATTTCCGCTGCATTTGTTGAGGCGAACGGTTCGGCTTTACATTAACCCGGCGCCCCTGTCGCTCAACTCTCCATCCGTCATTTTTTTTCTTTTCTGACGAATGTCCAATATGTAAGCTCTATTTTTGCCTCATGTTGCCGTAGTCACTCTGAAGATTTGTTGGTTTGTTTCCCCTTTTGGAGACAGCTGGTCACATCCGCCTTCCTGAAGCTGGACATGATCCACAGTGCTGGCGTATGCTGGGAGCTCACTCTCGCGGAATCACCAGTTCGATTCTTGTTCACGTGTTTCCGGGTGAAGTGGGCTCAGCTACCGTTGACATCCATGGAGCGTTTCTTTCTGAATGCGACCGACTTTTCCGGCGCGCATGGTAGATTGCGAAGCTCCCGTTTTATTTTAAGATGCAGTCTGTCAATATTCGTGTATGCGAGGGGTTGAGGCTGCCTACTTCATTACATTCGTGGAATGCGCTGGCCTTAGACATGCATGCTTCCATGATGAATGACAGAAGAATGTCTTCACGTGCTTGTTGGTATATGTTGTTCTTGAAAAACGAGTACATGCAGTACGAAGAAACGTAACGTGAAGGCACACAGATGATGTGCACCTGCGAACAAAAGTATGCGGACCACAGGGTCGACGAAAAAAACAGAATCTCTCCCTAATTAACAAGTACAAACGGAAGCTGATGAGTGCACTAGAAGATTCGTAATGCCAAGTTTCGACTGCAGTCTTTAATTTCAAGTTGCATTCACAAACAGAGCAGAAGGCGAGGTTTATCGCGCAATCCCTGGTCCGTATACTTTTGCTCACGGGTGTACACGGTGTGGACGTACCCATCATGCTCTCGAACTCGAGAAATCGCCTCGGAAGCAACTAAAGTAATAGAAATGTATACGCCGTTTCTGGCACAGATTGGAAATCTATAGTAATCCTAATAGCCATTTAGTAGGAAATCTACAGGCAGCCGTTCATAGACTGTAATGTCACCGCAGGGATACATACTGCTCTATTTAAACTTGAGACATATTCGAATTTACGACGATGTGTTGTCTCCTTAAAAAAAAAAAAAAAAAAAAAACAATTGGAAGTCTGGGCATAAGGCTTGAGGTAGAGACGCTTACGTTTAGTAGAACAAGGGTAAGTATGCCCTTGCCTACCGTCTACACGAACCGAAATTTGCATAGATTACTACACCGAGCGTTTTTATACTTCCCGTTAACTGTGAATGCAGTAATAGTAGTAAATCAAATATAAAAGAAAGCAAGCAAGAAAGAACTGAAGAAAGAAAGATAGAAAAAACAAATCACGAGCCATTCTATTCTGTGAAGTTGTATGACCAGCGAAGCTTTTCAGCATACGACACAGAGGTGACACACAGAGAGAGAAAATAATGCAGAGAAAGGCAAGGCTAGTTCCAACCGGAACTACCAGAGGTAGTTCCGGTTGGCTACCCTGCGCAGGGGGAAGGGTTAAGAGGGATAAAAAGAAACAGAGTGGAAGGGGGAGATAGAAAGACAGGGAAGAAAGGCGGGAGGTGCATCCGTATGTCCGGAGACAACGAACGCAACCGACACATGGTGAAAACATTTGAGTCCCACAGGGGCAAAGCACACTCACGGGACATCAATCGCAGCTGAGCCGCAGCGTCTGTTCGCGAAAGCGGAATGAAGAATTTTGAACATTGCTACGGACTAATTTACCGTGATTTTTATATACATTCGCGTGGACGACGGGACCGCCTGCTCGAGGAGCCGGAGGAAACTAGACACACGTGATAGCTCGATGTGACCGCCTCCACGGAAGAGCGGAAGGAGTTACGCAAGCGCTTGGAACGCCGACAAAGAGAGGGCGGTGCGAACGTAGACGTGGCCCATGCGGGTGCATGTGTAGCATCTGTCGTTATCAGCTTAATATTGGATAAGATTCGCATTTAGGCCCAAGCTATTAAACTTGTTGTTCCAAGTTGGCGGAGTGCTTGAAGCCTGCTTCAGCTCCGCCGCGTGTCGGCGCGGTATCGCACTATCTCCGGGATCGGCCCACGGTTTTTCGTCTACGGACATCGATCCGCTGGGTACTACCGTGTACAGCTTTTCTGTAAAAAAAGAGAAAGAATTGAAAGGCAGGCAGGCGATAACACGTGTAGCTGCTAATCACTCTACGTACGAATGAGGCCAGTCGATTTCGTAAACTTTATGGATGCCCGCGTCGCTTTGTAAGTATACCACGTGTGGCGGTACTGTTTAAGCATATCTATCTAGGCGGAGTGGCGTCCCGTCCGACCTCACAGTGGTGACTAAAAACACAGTGCATGTTGTATTGTCTCTTGACAGTTCCACCGCAACCCTCGATCTACCTGCTGCGCGGGATATGAAATCGGACGCGCTTCTGTTTGACCGCCGCACCATCATGTCGTCATCGTCGTCGTTTCCAAAGATGTCGAAGCCAAAGTGTTCTCGAGAATTTTCTCATGTTAACTACACCCCCTCCCCTTCTCTCCCTCTCTAGGCATTATGCAAGGCGTTTTGACTGTCTATTGTTCATAGACATGGACATAATCGAGAAGGTAATCATTCAAGAAGGATGGTGACTAACTTTTATATAACTTCGCGCGCGCGCGAGAGAGAGAGAGAGAGAGAGAGAGAGAAACATGGGGAAGACAGCACGTTGCGCCGAGAAAGGAGATTCCTAAAAAGAATAAGAAATATATATATATATTTTTGTCAGGTTCCTTTCGGATCTAGTCGACCGCGATTGTCAGACTATTGTGAATTTTCTCACCTTCCGACATCGCCTGAACGGGAAGCGGTGTTCCCTAAACCGCCGGCCGTCGTATCGGTGATTTGAATCAGTGCCGCGTGGATGACTCGCTGTCAGAACGCGGCTTAGGTCTAAATATAAGGCACTCTCTTTACGATGGAGGAAGAAAAGAGTGCTCTCCCCTCTCTTCTCCCGCCCTCGTCGTCCCCGAGAAGAAGCGGCGGGCCGTTATAATGCGCGAATGTGGCTTTGCCGCACCCAGCGAGATCGCGACCGCCGATATCGCCGAGGCCAGGTAGTTCGCTCAAGCCACGTGTTCGGTGCGCATCGGTTGTTGCGTGCAGCGCTACGGAAGCTTGATGATGCATTCGACTGGTATCTTTAGAGCGCTGTGGAAAGCACTCTGACTGATTGAACGATGCGCCGAATTAAGAGAGAGAGAGAGAGAGAGAGAGATGCGAAATGCAGGCAGGTTAATGGGAAGATAGATATACATGTGGGCTACCATGCATTAGAGATGGAGTAAAGGGAGAAATAAAGAAAAAAAACTTACACAGACGAGTACAGGAAAATAAAGATCACTTACACAAACGAACGCGAGACGTTGTGAAGAAACACTGGGGCTGGGAGAGGTAGCCTACCGAAGGGCTGTGGATTAATTTTCAACATCTGCGGTTCTTTAACGTGCACCAGATCTAAGTACACGAGCGTTCCTTTTTTTTCATTCTCATCGAAATATGGTAGCAGCGGCCGGGAATCGAACCTGAGACCTCTTGTTAGCAGCAGAACGCCACAGCTTTTCAGTCACCGTGGCGTGTAAAACGCCCTGATAGTCTTGTGAAACAATGAATGAAGCTTGGATTACCGAGACAAATGAATTTACTAGCATTATTACGGCATTGCTCGCGCTATAGGAGATGGATTGATTGAAAGCTTCATTATTCCACCGAGCTGGGGTGCCCGCCTCTTAACCTACACGCAGGTGGAGGGTTGGGTGGGGGGGAGAGGACGAAGCAGTCCCCGCGCGTTGAGGACGGTGAGTCTTCACGGCCTCAACGGCCAGGCTGATTGCTCGACGCTGGTCGTCTTCATCCTCGCTCTGGAGCAAGGCCTCCCAGGCTTCTCTACTGTCAATCTTTACCTTGGCCCCTGGGGAGCCAGCACACTCACATATTACATGGCCTAGCGTACATTTCTCCTTACAAATTTTGCGGAGGGCGTTGTTATAGGAGAATACTTATCGTGACGTCACGATGAAGCTTAGTTACTTTGTTAAGCGGCCTTTGAAGCTTCGCAGCGGCACTGGGAAACGACCAATTCAATGTGCCACGAGAGTCCGAGGTGCAGGGGCAAGTCTATAGGTTAGTTAAGTCAAACCAGAGGGCGCACAAAGCTAATAGTCCAATGACCTGCAATATTCTATTTAATTGCTGGCTTAACGCATTAGTAGCTAAGGTAACAGTTATCCACGAAAAACACGTGCTCCTTGACGAAATACCAGTTCGTATGGTAAACGATATAGCCTCAACTTAGGCAGTCATCCCAGACAGTGCGAGGAACCAGCTATCATCCTCCCTGTTTGTTTGCCGTATAACTTCCCTTCCATATAATCCCAAAACTTGTTTCTAAATATTCTGCGCATTGCTTCGGCTTTGACCGAAATCTGAAGAATGAACCGGGGTACATTCCAGTGAAGGGCGGTGCGCTTCGCGAAGCGAACGCCCGAAAAATCTCGCGCTTTGACTCGGCGAGATTTTTCATCCGTGTGCCCGCTACCGTACGAGTGCCGTTGCTGCACGGAACTTCACGCTCGTCGTTTGTTGATGCGGATATCTCGAATCGTCTCCTCCCCGTCCATCGCTCGTCAAATACAAGCGGGAGCAGCGACGCAGCAAAGGCGTATCAAGTCGAGCACTCGTCCACCCAACCCGCTTCCCACCCGAAGTACGCGAGCGAGCCACTTGGAGCGCTGGTTTCCAATCCCGCCGCCCGAGCGGCGGCAGATAAGATCTCCGCGACGACGCGTGGCGGCATCTCCTCCCCTTGTCGCTTTCGTACGCTTCCAGCGCGGCGAGTTCTTATCGCTCCGACGAGTGGCTTAGAAGTCACGTCACTCCGATTCGCCGATGGCATAGCCGAGGTCTCTCTATTGCCCAGTCTGAGGATAAGTGGTGTAGCGGTAGTCGCCGAGAGTGACTGCATACTGCTGGGGCGAGGACCGCCATTTGCTTCTGTCCTCCCCCTCTTCTGTGTGTTATGCGGCATTGGCGTGTCTGCGTGTGTGTGTATGTGTTGCGGGGAGGATTTGACACGACTACGAACACAGATGGCGGGTTCCGATAGGAACGCCCGTCTTCTTCTTTCGGGGGACCCGGATTCGCGTGGAAGGTGTCGGACCGCGTTCGTCCGCAGTGCCTGCCTTCCGGCATTCGCGAGTGGCGGAGTACACGAATTCTTGCGAAGGTTCGGGCGTTTGATAACCATCTCGTAACGCGTTCGCGGGTCTTTCAAACGCGGCCCCGGTGGAAAACGGAGCCGGCTCCGCGCGGTGCGCTTTGAGGATAGGCTCGGATACGTGACTTGTGGGTTTGCTGAATGTGGGGATCTCGTTTACAGCGTGGTAAGAGAGACGTTATGGTGAAGGAAGCTTGAGATGCTTCTCGCGATAACTGCTGGATTTTTGTCGGAGGTGCTAGGACTGCGTCAATGCCGGAACATGTAGTTGCCCGCGGTAAAAAGGAAGTGACTGAAATTAGATAACGCTTTGTCATTGCAGTTTATTGCATCACGGCGCACGTGTGCTGTTGTTATTGCGTTTAAGCAGGCTATCGTTTTTATTTAGGCCTGTAGCTGATGAGTGCTGACGATAAGCATCGGGTCACACTTTACGTGTCTCCTAGGTGTCTTATTAATAAGTAAAGCTAAGCGTTTGTAGAAGTTGGAGTAGTTCTACTCCTTGAGCTGTTTACTCGTTGAGGAGGACATTGCTTGCACGAGAAACTGAAATGCATAATTGCATTACTTCTATCTTTAATTTATAAACTGTTCATTTTACGGTACGCAACGCATTCTATGAATTAAAGCCGGAAAGTTCGCAAGACATGTCCACTTCAGAAAGCAGTTTGACGTTCGGATAAGTTGCGAAATGTCCGTTCGTGAATTGTTTGTCGAAATGCGTTGGTGTTCTAGTTAAGTTTCTCCAGCGCTGCTTAGGAAAGGGTCTTGTCGGTGATCTAAGTAGAGCGACAGTTCGTTTTCTCCTCAAGTTTGACGGCGCTTATCACAAGTCTGGTGCTAATTTTAAAATTCGTTCCCAGGGGACGCGCCATGTGAACTCACTGGCTTCAGTCCACAGTTCGCAACGTGGAATTAGTTACAAAGTTCATGAAAATTTTCTGATTAGCTAAATGTGTGGTTTGATTTCTCGTGCATATAAAGACCGCATTCTCGTGAAATTTACACAAGCTGCTATACTATTGTGCTGCCTGCCACATGCGATCTGATAAAGTTCTACCAAGAATAAAACAGAAAATAAAGTCATCTTGGTAATCTTTATAACACGACAGCAACTGGGTGTACGGCAATATTTTGACACGTACATGTTTGGTCCAGTGCCTTAGGAAATGTGTAAGCCCATTTCTCAGCGATACATAGTGACGCCTTGCTTGCACAGTACACGCAGAAAAGCGCATATAGTGTGCCTTGCGTAGCTGGTTAAGCCGCTTTTTTTCACTCTTGCTTCGGAAGGACTACAAGTTCCGCAACTATAGCTGTGACCCCGCACAGTTGCCACCGATTTCACGGCCTCACTTGCGTGACGGAGACGCCCAAGAAATTGGCAAATAGCGTGTCTTCCGACAATAGGACGTTTCAAACTATCGCCTAAATAGTGTTACGCAAAGCCAATATGAAAATCGTATCTCTCGCATGGCGACTTCTAAATCCCGCACGCCCGGTCCGGCTTATGCTACGTCGATGTATGATAATGGCAGCTCTCGAAAAGTCGCAGCGCGCGCCCATCACTTTCGCGTCGGTTCGTCAACAAGTCGTCGTCGTCGTTCCCGTCGACAACGACGTTGTCACCGGCGCCCTTCAAGCCACAATGATTCGCCGTGCTCACGCACATTTCACGCCGGAGGCCACTCGATTTCCGCCGCCTTTTCTTCGCGCTAGATGTCGTTGCGTGTCGTCTTCTCCAGACACGAGGCGAACGAGCTGCCGCAGCCGATGCACAGAATTCGGCCATAGCGGTGCAAGAACCGCACCGATGGTTCGGAAAAATAAGGTGGGGGGAGGGGATGCTGGGTGGGGGGGGGGGGGGAACGTGGATCTTAGAAGGATTTCCGCTTTCGACACAGGTGATGCGTGTTACCATACCTTATCACGCGGTGTAAGCGACCGGGGCGACGCCCAGCGCCAGAAGCTGGAACTAACAGCGGGACATTCGAAGGCGCCCGCAACGAACGAAGGCATAGGAGCTTGTCCCACGAGCGGAACGCTTTCCTAATGCCACCGCGACGAGCCATTCATACACAACGGACCTGGGTTGAATGGCGCATTCTACCCGAGTAGCGACAAGACCGAGGCTCGGCCAAGCGGTGTGCGAACATATGCCGCGTTTCGGGGGATCTGACGCTGCCGGCTTCTTCGACACAAAAGGAGGCGAAGTGAAAAAAAAGAAGAGAGTAGTTACCTGACAGGGGTGGCTTTCTTGTTGAACCTTTTGGCGTGGCGTCCTCGCCGGCACCGTCTCGGTTCTTTAGGGCCATACTGTCTCGCGGCTCCGACCGTGCGGTGCCTTGTTAGCTTTTCTTCGGCGACGAATGCGCACGCGCGCGCTCTTCTTTTGATGGCGACCAAGAATGGCCGCGACATGTGTACCAGCCCCCCGTGAACATGCTTTCGTTTCGCTCCCATGAATGTCGCCGCAACCAACCAAACCAACCCCGTCGGTGGGGTTGATAATAGGTCCCGCGGGTCGGGGAACGGGGGGTTCAAGCGACTGCCGCCTGTTTGTTCGCCACCGAGGTACGTGTAGACGGACGGCTACCGGAGAAAGCCTTCTGCTGCTTCTACCTTTCGGTGACAAAAGAGATTCGACCCCACCACCTCTCCGGGGCGCGACTCGGCAGACATCTGCTTGCTGCTGCCGCGGCTTTAGTACGACGCCTAAGAAGCATGCTCTCCGGCCATGCCTTTACGTCTTGCAGTGTGCTCCTACGTGCCACACCGCACCCTGCTTACCCTTGCTGCTTCCCTTTCGTCCTTACATCGCGAGATCCGACGCCTCAGCGGCGTTGTAAAGCGGTTCGCGGAGCTAAGGTTGGCTTCAATAAAGGAGAGCAGCTTCTGCGCTCCCCTCCTGCTCTGTAAAACCGTGCAACGGTTCGCGGATGGGCATGATGCATCCAGACGTCGCCACCTTATACCTGCGCTGCAAGAAATAGGACTGTGTTTCGGCGCTCCCTACTCTCGCATATACATCATCACTCGAGTGTTTAGTTTCGATGTGATGAGCGGGTGCGCTTTCTTCGCCCCATACTCGACAAAAACAACGCTCTGAATTTGTATGCGTTTTAATCTGGTAAGTTCAAAGCGCGCGTTTCTGCAACGTCGTCGTCTGCTTGCGCGGCTTTCGACTGCAGACGACAACGCGGACGCACGCACACCGCGGAGGCATCGCGGATGAACACAGATGCGCCAGTCCTTTTCGTACGAATATGGCCGCATGTGGCATGCAACACGCTGCACAGTTCTGAGTGAGTCTCTCAGCTTCACACGGGGTCGTGTGCGTGAAGCGTTGACTCGTAGCGATGAGCGGTGTGCGTGTTTCGTATGGTGCAGGGAAGGGGGAGTGGGGGAGATCGCCACAATAAGCGCGTGTCGTGTTGCGGCGGGGACCCCTTGCGGTGTCCCTGTTTGAACTTCTGATGACCTCTTCCTCTTTCACCTCTCCGAGTGCGAAGGCTGGTGCGTGCTGGCGGCGAGCGAGTCCAGCGTTCTCTTCTATTCACGCGCTCTCTCCCCACTCCCTCGAGCTCTGAAAGTACAGCGGACAAGAGTCCTGTTCCGGGGCTGCTCACTTTGACGTCAACTTCCTGCACCAGTTCTCCGCTCGCTGTGGGCGCGCGGGGATGTCGTAGTACCGCCACTGTGCACGCACCCGAAAAAGTTTGCTCGAGCGCGACGGATGCTGCAAAAAAGGAGTCCGCGGCCGTTATTATATTCCGGGCGAGTAGCGTGACGTGTGGCAGTGTCATGTGAAAAGGGCCGGCAGGGGCACTTCGGTCGCAGAGGACGTACACGCGCGTTCCGCAGGCTTGGCTTGGCTTGGCCGCGCGCGGTCCAGGCGTGGCGCATTGCGACTGACAGGCGAAGCCGTGACTGCTCGCTTGACGCCCATTATCCCCGGTTTTTGGGGCAGAAATTGAACATCGCAAGGTGAAAAGCGGAGGGGACTATGTGGAGAAAAGAAGCTTGGGTCGATCCACAAGACGGTGTTGCGTACAGGAGAGCTAATTTGCATAAGCCGCGTATATTTGGTACCCGGGCAAATGTCAACTGCATTTGCGAAGCACAGAACCTGGATTTCTCGGAGGCAGTGCAGTTACAAATTCACAGAGAATGACGATGACATCAGGTGCGAGCTCGTTGTTCTTTGATATGCCTCATCAAGCCGACATTGACTCGTTTCCGTAGGATTTGTCCCACCGGTGAAATGTGGTGCAGAAAGAACAGAGTACGTGTTTATGGAGAGAGTTGGGTGATGGGGGGAGATTTCACAATTATAAGCGACTTCGTATTCAAGGTTGCGTTGTGGACCACTCAAATGTCGAAATGAAAACTTATTTCTAACCGTGCCTCTCGATAGATCGGTCCCTCACACTGAATTTTTTTTTCTCCTCGCAGAATATACGTTCGATACTTTGAAGCGCGGAAGTCACGAATGTTTGCACCACACAATGGAATCCGAGTGTGAACGTTACTGCCGTGTTCACTGGTCTTTCGAAACGAGGTTTCGCAGGACTGTGGGTGCATAGAAAGCACATTTATTTCCGAGGAAGCGGTCCCGTTGTCCTGCAATTTGCATTAACGATCGTACCTGAACTCTACCCTCGAACGTGTTGCTCAACTCTTCTATCCAAAGTCTTAACGTATATACTGCATCTTTTCAGACGTTTCGAAACGTTCAGCGTTTCGCATGCATGCTTCTTTTCTTATGTTCAAACTTTCATTATTTGCTATTCATAGGGCTATAGCAGCTCTGCGAACAGATTCTATCACTCGAATAAAAAGTAGTTCAAGCGCTCGGCGACACAGTCGATTTTAAGGCGATCCTTGGTTTTTTTTTTTTTTTTTGGAAACGACGCACGAGACCCAGGTGGTTCGTTTCGAAACCCTGATTTCAAATACGCACTTAACTTTCGCCAACCAGGCTTTACTGATCTTATTACCTTGTCTTCGTATTTCCAGCATTCTGCGGCAGTCGTTAAAGGTTTCTTAACCCAACCGCGATGCCCAAAAACTCACGCCCGCGAAAATGACATCCGTATGCTTGACAGAATCTCGAAAGCGAAGTCTTTGCCACTCACATCGCGCCGCTATAAGTATAGTTGAGCCGTCTATAATACTTCTCCCTCGAATATTTATTTCGCCATGCCGACTTCTTTTTCTTTTCGGCCGACGGACTTCGAACGGGTGCATCATTAATGCCCACCACGGCTCCCTCACCAGTGCATACTTATGTATGGACGCAGGAAAGCGAGACAACGTTGTCTCGCGGATATGAAGCCCCGCGTGCCTTCCACTCGAGTGCGCGCCGAAGCCGCATGGGGGCGATACTGGCGTACATTGCGCCGCGGAAACGCGCAGGCCGTTCGCGGAAGCGGACACCACGGAACTGCGCGAAGATCTCTTTAAATATTTATCGACGCGAGTTGTCGATAACCATCTCCTCGTGCGGGGGAAGCGGCGTACGCAGGGGCCGCATTTGCGAATGGCCGAACAGCGCCTCTACAGCTGCTTCGTCCGGAAAAGCGGCGCCTTGGGACTTTGGGCTGGCCCGCGGGGGAGTTGCTGCGTGGCTTCGAGGAACGGCGGAGCGTCGAAAGGCAGCGTTTTTGTAGCTGGTCGCTTTGGCTGTGTCGATGTGGCTTTGAGCCGCACATTCGCACTTGGCAGGGGGTGACGGTGGCTGTAGTTTCTTTCCCGATCTTCAGATGTCGTTGGTGTCGTCTGCGCTTGCGTGTGTGTTTGCGGGCAGTACGGGGATTTGCGACTGTTTTCATCGCCGAGTAACCCAGTGTAGACCAACACGCGAAGATCCTTCACTGTGTCGTTAAAGTTTGCTGTAATTGGTTCTTTTTAATTCTAGTATTATTTGAATGCCGCTTTGTATTGCTTTGTGAGAATTACCTGACGTGACCTCACCGCCGTAAGCGCTAGTCGTTTCGGGCTGGTTAGCCAATTCAAAGAAAAAAAAAAAACGCGAGGAACTTGAGAAATAGGCAGTAAATTCGTAAATGTTATCGACAAAGCGCAGCCAACCCAAATGATCACTTACAACGGATACTTGTTGCCAGAGAAAGTAGTCCTGTTTTGGTGTTTTCGAAGCAATAATCAGCGAGTAGCTTCTATGCTGCCGACAAAATCAGCGCAGTGACGGCATATTACTTTCGCTCCTGGCAATTTACGAGTTCCCAGCTGAACCTGGCATCCTCCGTATTTCTTTTTTTTTTTCGGAGGGGATGACGTCACATCCTTAAATGCACCTCCAGCTATCAAATATTCTCTTCGTTTCACCTCGTTAGCATTATAGTTGGACAGAGACCATCGATTCATTCAATTTGTCATTAGTTTGCTATATTATGATAAGTTTTCATTGATTCCGTCTATTGTGATGTGAGAGAAAAGCCGTGATAGCGCAGTGGCCATATAGGGTTGCGCTGCTCAGATGGAGGTCGATGTCTGGTTCGATCCAGGCCACTTCGGCCACACTTTGATGGAGGCGAAATGCAAAAACGATGCTGCTCTTAGATTTAGGTCCACGTTAAATAACCTCATGCAGTGAAAATTAATCCGGAGCACCTAGGTTAACCTGGGAGATGACACAAGTCAGAAGTAATGACGAATTAGCGAGGTAACGGAAAAAAACAGGGAATGTATATAGTTATACATAAGCAGAAAGCTCCAAAAGCAGCCACGTCGGTGCATCTCGAACTAGCATCATGGTAATATTTCCATGCCATTGACACATTCTGTGGTTTGACCTGGTTTATTTTTGTCTTGTTTTGCCGCCTCATTGAATGTAATAACTTTCCCGCTTAGTGACTTATTATGTGCTTTGCTGTGAACTGAACCATTTCGGCATAAGCTGAGATTGCTCGTAATTTGTCACACATAAATCGCTGACTGTGGTAGCGTGGCCAGGAATTTTTTCGAGGAAGACGGGGGCGGTGGGGCGGAGGGGGGGGGGGGGTAATGCTCAGTGGTACCTCCACCCCCCGACACCACCGGCTACGCCCCTGGCTGACTGCGCATTAAGCATTGTTTGTACATATTTGTAACTTTACTTCAAGTTGTTAGTATGTTTGTGGAGCATTTGTTTCACTCTAAGCGATTGTGAAAAGCTTTTTGGCAATCTCAATTTCTCTATATTCTATCGTTTAAAATACTTTGTCTTCAACAACGAACTCGCAATAGCGGGCTCTTCAGTAGCCACACTTTCCATGTTACCGAAGTTAGTAAACGGAGAAAAACCTCGGCACGTGGCAGTGAAATCTGGCAACCCTGATTGTTGCATAGGAAGACGAAGGGGAATGGTGGTCGGATTCCGATAAACGCGTTCCCTTCGACTTTTAGAGTCGGCGAATCTGCGACTTATCAACGTCGTTATTAAAGGGGGTGGCGGGGGGGGGGGGGAGGTGTAGTGCGAGGTGTGGGTGGGCTTCCCCGCTGCTATAAGTATAGAGCTGTCGAAATGATCAAGTCCTGGGTCAGCTCGGCGGGCGATCGGCGAAACGCGCGTGCGAGCTTTCAGGGCCAGCAGCGTCGAGCCATAGCTGTCCGGTGGGTTGCGCGCCGACTACATTTTTCATTAGAACACCCGCGTTGAGCCCCTCCGAGGCCTGCTGCTCGTTGGCGGGACGTGGCCAGTCTTCTGAAACCCCCCGCCGACTCATCGCTCGGGAGCTCACGTGGAACGGCCGAGGAAAGGAGGAGGAGGCACGTTCGTCTGGTGCTGCCATCTGGTGGAGGCCCCGCGAAATTACGGCAGGGTTACCGATGTGGAACGTTTCGGGGGAACTTTTGCTGCTGTGGCTAGGTCTGGCCGTCGTCGCATACAGACCACTCTAGTTTTACTTCGTGGGCACTGCTATGGGCTGCTGAATTCAACGTATTTGCTGAATGCATATGTGTGTGTGTAAGCGTGTTTGTGCAGCTGCCAAGCATGTAGCCTCTGGTTTAGCTATTTTAAATGCGAAGCATTTCTTGGCCATCATTTGCCACTTTGACAGTATCTATCAATCTATCTATCTATCTAGCCGCGTACGTCTTGGTGCTCTCTCATGGTCGTTTGGTTAACTTGGTAGGCTCCTTGCACACTGCTTCGCATAACATCGGTTCCCACGAGGCGTGGGATCGGCCGGATTGTTTAATCTTGGTTTTGCAGAATGCTAGTGTTTAGCACAGGTGTTTAATCAGTGTTTGGCACCGGTGGCAATTGTTTAACGGTTTTCGAACATCGATGACTATTGCTGCCTGAGATCTCCCGCAAACGCTTTGTCTACTACCAAACTCATCCGATACATTGCTATTGTTATTTGCTGTTCAAGACTACTATTACTAAGAAGGCGTTCGTAGCGCGAGTACATGGGGAGTGAGAAAGAGTAGCCAAGGCAACCGTGCTGTCCATGTCGTCATTGCGCGTAACAACAACGAGGGACCATAATGTACACTCGTCGCGTCATAGTTCTACGGCGTAGCTTTTACGTCATAATTTTTACACCACAACGCGTGAGAAACAAGTACGAACGCTATACGGCTCTTCCTATGCACCAGGGGAGTCACGAGCACAGACATTAGCGAAGTAAAAATATTTAGCAATTGGCAACAATATTTCTTGGAACGTGCACGTTGGTAATATTTTCGCTTCAGCCTTTCGTAAGTCTTGTTTGCTGCGACACCAACTGAAAAACACCCCATACTAGGGCTAATCGCCTTACCTACATGTCATTAACTCGGCCAGAAGTTCAGTAGTCATGCCTGGTATTGTAGCGTTATAGGAAGTGAACATTAATAAATAGAGATAGAGGGAGGTGAAGGGCGGGAGGTTAACCAGATTAACTGTCCCGTTGGCTACTTTGCATTGAAAGGAATACGAATGAAAGCCGTGAGATTCATCAACATCTTAATCTTGCCATTCCCTGCTCCAGCTGCGCAAAATAACGGCATATTAACGTTTGGAGAATGAAAAAAAAAATTCGGCTAGGCTTTCCTTCGTCACATTATTAATAAACGTAACGTATGTACTCTACACCAACATGTACGCACAGCTACCCAATACGTCGCATCTGTAGGCACTTCTATGTATTTCCGTTTTTGCCTCAAAAACTCTTATTGAATATAGTCACTCCTCGAGTGTACCACATATTATTATAGGTTGACATTTGTTCGTGTTTATACTTGTCCGTTTCTTCTTTGTGCCATAAATATTAAAGCGAACTAACTTGTTTGTAGTAGTTTAGCATGTTAAGCCACTCTTCTTCAAGCACGAATCGTCGCTTCCTACGCGCGCATCCATGTCATGCAGTGTGGCAGTGATGGCAGGATCCGTGCTGCCGAATGTGTTCAAGGAGCAAACTCTCGATCGCTTCGGGTGAAATGTCCTGTCTGAACCGCGGACGAGGAACTCCCCAGGCGGCGGCCGCATACTGTCATTTGTGTCCCCGTGTTACGGTACGTCAAACGCCGGCTTGTCTCCGACGGTTGCGATCTCAAATATCGCATCGATAACTCTCTTAGTCAGACCCTCGCCGTTTATCTTGAGACGCACTTTTGAAAGTGAGCGAACACTTCGAACTGCCGTCGATGCGGCTGTTTCTATCTTTCGAGGACGAATCGAGCCCCGCGTTTCGGCTTAAGCTGGCTGCCGGTCATCAGTGCAGCTGTCATGCAGCGTCAAGGGTGCATCTCGATACGTCCTGTCGCCCATAAGTTGCATTCGTGCGTGTTGGGAGGGTTCGTTCTACCACTACGACTGCGGTGCAAACTTCTCAGCCGCAGCCCGTCTGGCCGAATACGTTCGACCTGCTGATCTAGGCTTGCAATGCGATCACTTCTCGCCCTCGCGTGGTTTTGGCTCGGCCCTATCATTAGCGCGGAAGCCACACCCCAGGTGGCGCCGCGGCAGCGAGCCGCAAGAAGTGGCGGTGACGCAGGGCATTGAAGGAGAGGGGTTTCGCCGCCCCACAAGTGGACGAAGACGCCATAGCTTTGAGCCTTGCGCGCGTGCTTTGCTCGCTCAGCGTCGATTGATGAGTCTTGTTCGCGTGGGGGCCCCCAAGGGAACCACAGGACGACTCGGCGTCCGCTTCCACAGCAGTTACCGCTGCTTCTCGTAGTCTTCGAGATCACGCGCGCCAGCCGCTGTGTTCTCTGCTGCCGCCGCTGCTGCTGCGGCTGCTGTACCGACGTGGCTGCTTTTCTGGCAGTTCGAGCTTCCGAGTTCATGGGGGTTGGGAATGAGTGGAGCGTGGGGATGGTAGGCGCGTGTATGCGCCGCGCTCTCTTACGTCTCTGTCTACGCCGATCGCTTTCCACTTGCGTAACCCTTCGCTCGAAGTGTGCGCAGCTTTGGCCGGCGAGCATCTTTGGCCCGACTCGCTGCTGGCGCTATGCGCTCGAGGAGGAAGTTGTTGCGTGACTTGATCTCGGTGGCGGAGGCTTCGTGCTGGAAGATGCAACGTGCAAGGCCTGTGCAATACACTTTTGCAGTGAGGTTTCCCAGTACGAGCGGTGTGGATTTCGGAAAGGCTTGGGTCACTACAAGTATCACAACATCAAACCTACACGGTGACGTTCACGTAATGCGATTTTTCATGCAAATGAGGGTCGGCGTCGACGTTGTGTTTTTACAGTGAAAGCTGTACATGACTAACCTTCCGTAGTTCTTTCGGCGTCCGGCAACCGAAAAAAAAAATCATGTGGGCCGATCCTGCTGGTAGCGCAGAAAGGGTCCAAGCTCAATGGCACGTACCCCTGTGAGCTGGGGAACCTGTAACGCGCCCTTGAACTATTTCATACCGGGACTGCAGAAGAAAAAACGCCGCCATTACCAGTCGCCGAAAGGGACGTGTACTTTGTAGACTTTAGAAAACCGGAGCCCGGGTCGCCTGCTTCCTTTGCTCGTGTACCGTTTCCGCGCATCAGAGAGCAGGTCTCGCATGTCTGCTAGCAACAGCGTATACTTTGCTTGCTGCTTCGTGCGCTTTGCCAACGCCGTTGCGTGCCAGCGATGTTCCTTTAATGCGAAGCATTCTGCGAGTCCAGCCGGTTTTCTATATCTTGTTGTCTACGTTCAACAGCAGAGCCTCGTTGCGTTCTGGCTCCAATCAAAGAGCGATCGGTGGGGTGGGGGGGGGGGGGGGGGGGCAGGGCAGGCTGAAGGCGTGGATATAGTCCGGCTTAACGCGGACGCGATCACGCGTGGCGCACTTACGCTACATCGGCGAAAGTTGGACGCTCTACAGTCTAGTGTGGCTGGCGCGGGAATAGAACGTGTCCTATCGCATGCCGGAGCCGATGGGACAGGATGCATATCGCCCGCGAACTTGGCTCATCAGCAGCGTGCTGGCATGTTACAGTTCGGGTTCACTGAATCCAGCGTGTTACTTTTGCGCCTTCGACAAAAGCGTTATATCGATGCATACGACATCACTAAAAGATAAAAAAAAAAGACAACCACTCCACTCTTTGACGATAGAATGGCAGCGAATGCGCTTTGCTTTTCGTTTGAGAGCTTTGCTTTTCGTTTGAAAGCTTTGGATCTCGTCAGATTTCGCTGCCGTTCCTTCTTCACAGACTGGAATGGTTGTCATTCTTCTTTGTCGATTCTCAAAAAGCGCGTTCTTTCCAAATATGACCTTCAACATCGCGTATGTGCTTTTTAAGAGATTTGCGTGGTAGATATTGAGCTAAAAGGCTTTCGCTACTACCGGAGCGGTGCACGAAGAGTGTTCTGATTTTTTCGTTAATTATACAGTAACGAAGTATTTGTCAGAATACCACAGAAATTACCAGAGTGAGTGCAGTGGTTATGAGCGATAACATGTAGGCTTGTGCGAGCGTTGCACAGCTTACATGCAGTTGAGTAATATCGGGCTCTAGGGTGCATAGACGGTGGGATAGAAACCCTGACGCAACATACACAGCAGCGTGTTGTTGAAGCCGTATGCATGCTTCTCTCATGTCGACGCAACAACCGTGGAGCACCGCTTTATAGAACGGAATGACCTGTTCTTGTGTGGACTGTGCGCTCAGCGGCGCGAGTTTTACAGTGAAATCACCTGTATAATGAAGGATTTCGGACACTCGAAGCACTTCGTCATAAAAGCGTTCGACTGGATTACATTGCTTTGACACGACTGCGACGTATACGCCGCGTTCCACATTGCACGAGCTAGAGCACTTATGTTCGCTGTGGCTTCAATTCGGCCACATCAATTAATGAATTTCTTCCTTGCGTCGCGATTGGGAGCGTGTCAGTTTGTCCCATTCTCGCCTCGTGGCAGCTAACGCTTTGGGACACTGTTAAACTGCATTCTCGCCTTCGGGGTCGGCTCTCATACCCGAGTCCTTTCCCCGTAGCTGAATGCTACGAAGACGCGGTGTGACATTGTACCGCCTTCGGATTCGGCCCAGGTCGTACCGTTTCTTTCTGGAGTAAAAAAAATTGCTGACAATAACGATGCTCCCTAATGCGAAACCTGTACGCGTTTTTATTTCGCGATATATTGGCTGGCTCAGACAATCTGTCTCGTGTGGGCCGTTGCGAACGGAGCGAAGTGTGGTGCGACTGCATGCCTCGCTAATCTGGAGTTCGCGAGAGGCGTGGGTGACGCGTGGGCGCGATTCACAGCAGCCACCGCAGGATGACATCCCAGACGACGCGTGCCATCTCGTAGCCATCGTCGTGGCACTACGCTTTTCTTCTCACACTTTCGCCATACGCTCCTCCTCCGCTGTCTGCGACACGATTCACAGTAGCTGCCGTAGACAGACCTCCGCTTATGCAGCGCTTTGCTTCCATGTCCACAGATACCATGTATGATATCGGTGGACGCGCTCTCCGCATGCCATCGGTGAACAGACGACGGTGCACTACTCTGGCGCCATCTTGTAACGGTCGTCGCCGCAGAGCCTGTCCTGCGCGGCACCTACGCTTTTCTTCTCACGCTTTTTGCAGTCGGTGGAAATAGCGCCGGCGACCATGCGCTTCGAATTTCGCGTCTCGATTGCTGAGCACTGTACGTACTGTTTCCTACAGACCCCGCGTATCCAGTCCTTCTGCCGTTCCATCTGATGAGGCCGGGATGAAAAAGGATTGGAGTGAATGGCCTAACCAGTTTCAGTCATGTTTCAGTGACTCTTCGTGAACCTAAAGACGCACGTTTGATCAGATGTGGTTTCGCGTGGTATTTCGGCAACGAAAAACAGAAAATATAGGGAACATATTAAATCAACGTAGCTGGCGGCAGCTCCTGCCGAGTCCGCGGACAGGTCCGGACCTGCCGTCACATGCCATTACATTCGTGGAGCCGCCGCATCGCTGCGCCACCAGTCCAAACTTATCCCGCGCGCAGTGCGTATTGGGAGTTTCTATATAAAGGCTTAGTATAGGGACTCCTTTTCACTGCGCTCGGCAAGGGTGTTTCTTGCGTTCCAGAAGCAGTGGGAATGACTGATATTTTGCGAATAGCTCAAAAGCGTGTGTGCATGCTCGTGGCTTCGTGGATACTGCCCAGTAGCGTCGCGTGCAACACCGTAACGATTAAAGCCAGCTCGTCTCAAGCTTCGCGTCGCCATGTAGAGGAGGACGAGTAGATTTATTGATTCGAGCTGCCGGATTAACCGCCACCAAAGACGGGACAGAGAGCAGACGCTAATAGGAACCGAGCTGCAGAAGCCGGGGGTCGGCGTTAGGAATGAAACGACCAGGTCGATGTTAACGACGTCCTCGTCTCCACGGAGTGCGCACGCTCTTCAGTCATTACCGCAGACGCTTGAAATGCGTCCGCTGGTGTGTACGTTAATGTAGGCCAGCTATGGGACGTCGGCGCCGAGTTTTGAGAGAGAGAGAGAGAGCATTCTTAACTGATTCATCAAAAAAGTTGGGGAAGTGGGTGAATCAATATAACTATGGGCTTAGTGTGTCCGACTGTGGAAACTTCTCTTGCGAACCGTTTCTTTATGCGATTCTTTATCCGCTCTATATGTTTCTTTATATCTTGACTGCGCGTACTTACATTGGGCGAGTTCGGTAAATAATATGATATCTGCAATGCCACAGGCATTGCCAGCGTGACCAGTTGCCTGATATGTCGGACGGAAGAGAAAAAGAAACAGGAGGTGGTGGTGACGCTTTCAAACATTATACCTGCTCATGACGTCACAGATTTTAGGAGCCTGTTCGAGGCTCTTTAGTGGCTTCCTTGTGGCCCGAAAATGAGCGAGAGCTCGAACTTGCAGAGTTCGTGTTTTCTTTTTTGTATGTCATAGTGTATGTCGCGGTAATCAGAAAGCTATCGTCACTACCATTACCAAATACGTGTACCTTTGTCTAACCCTGTGTGATGTGCTACACCTTCGCTGGTTATACAATTTGACAGAGTGGAATGAATGGCCCCTCAAATTTTTTATTTTTCTTTGTCATTCTTTCTTTCACGTCTTTAGCTGATTTCTGTAAGAAAAGGAAGCAATAAGTGTGGCTAAAAAAAAACAAAGAAAACGCGCAATGAAGTTGTCTATTCGTGTGAGGTACATACGAAGGGTAACATTTATTTTGCAACTTTTGATAAGTACGTTTAAGAGCGAAAATCCTGGGTTCAGACGCACATTGCGTTGCTGAATGCGCTTTGATATTTGATGCTGGACATGCCACCGTAAGAAAACTGTCGTGGAAGTCCTCTTAAGAGCTCCGCTGTGTAATGAAACAAACAAAAATTATAATATTAATAATGAAAAACCACATTTGTATTGCGCACAAGTTTTTAAGTGGACGGGCGCAAGTTTTGCGGACGTGTTTCTGTCCTCGTATGCGCAT
The DNA here is from genome assembly GCF_023375885.2 of Dermacentor andersoni. Taxonomy (NCBI): domain Eukaryota; kingdom Metazoa; phylum Arthropoda; class Arachnida; order Ixodida; family Ixodidae; genus Dermacentor; species Dermacentor andersoni. The sequence continues at coordinate 106,213,224 of NC_092824.1, forward strand.
TTTTCGCGTCGAGCTTTAAGAAAAAAAAAAGAAAATCGAATTCTGCGGTTTTACGTGCCAAAACCACGATTTTATTATGAGGCGCGCTGTAGTGGGGAACTCCGTATTAATTTTGACCACCTGGGTTTTTTTAACATGCTCCCAAAGCACTGCACAGGGGCGTTTCTGCGTTTCAATCTCCCCCATCTAAATGCGGCCGCCGCGGCCGGGCTACGATCCCGCTACCTCGTGCTTAGCGGCGCCCAGCTTTGTTTGTTTGCTTGTTTGTTTATTTCTTTATTGATAAAACAACGCTTAAGAGCGGTCTGTCTTGGTGCCAAGGCAAAAGGCGGCACGAAAAGCCACCTGACTAGGCCTTTGACACAAGACAGCACGCGCAGCAGCCAACATGAGCGCAACATGCTTCAAAACACACTGCAAAATATCAAACACGTACAAATTAACATGCACGGACAGAGTATCAAACACGATAAAGCAATATAAGGAAGAATGACAGAATTAGTCGTCAGCACATTCATCATCAACATGACACATAACTATTAAGGCCAATGGACTACAATTGGATTGAAGAGAACAAAGCAAATGTACACCAAAATTACAACTGTTGGAGGGAATACATCTTAGTTAGTTTTCTGAAAGCAAGCAAAGAGGGAGAACTGTCCATTGCATCTAAAAACGATGGACAACAATTGAGAAGGTTCGGAATTTGCCATTTTAATTGTTGCATACCGTATCTAGTTCTTACACTGCGAACTTATTACCACGGACATGGCGCTCTTTGGCCATATTTGGCCCTTGTGCCATTAAACATCAAATATTCATTCGTATCTAGTTCTACTTTTAATCTTTACGATGTTATTGTTTCTGAAATAATGATATGATGTCTCCGTATTTGTATATGTATGAAAGAAAAGCTCACGATTTGCTTTAATTCGAGAAAAATTAATTCCAAGAAACGCTGTCTATACCTTTCTATGTGAAGTATCGGTTCTCGGCAAAATATGGGGGTGTATGATCACAACTAGGTATATCTTGAATGAATCGTATACTTTTCTTCTGCATTATGTATAGTCGTTCCGAATTATACTTTGATGTAATCCCCCAAGCTAGTAGACAATATTGTATACGGGAATGTACTGTACTGAAATAAAGTTGCCGTTTTAATCTGATAGGCAACAACTTCCGAAATCTATTTAGCGTTCCAATTGATTTAGCAATGACACCTTTTATAAAATTCGACTCGTGCTACTCCACGAGTTAGCGTTATATGCGTGTGTATACATCTTTTCGTTGTTCTTGTATAATTCTTTAATGCCATACATTTCTAAGTAGCGTGCCAGATCCACAGCAAGAAAATTTTCATTATAAAGATTGACCTTGATCTTTCGCGAAGCTTTCCATCATGTTCCATTAACGTGCAACCTTCTCGTCTTCCTCCAAACTTAATTTTCCTAGTTACATTCGATCGTCATTTCGCGAAGTTTGCCGATTCATTTGAGTCCCTGTGAAAGATTTAAAAAAAAAAAAGAAAGAAACTATCGGCGAGGGGTTCATGGCGTCTCTTGACCGCGACCAGTGACAGCACTCTAACGCGGCAGGCGAATCGCTTCTGTATATTTAATCGATCGAGGTATCATTAGGTCGATACCGAACGAGAATCGCAAGAAACGTGGAAGCGCGTACAACCTTCGCGGTTTACCCGCCGTGGTTGCTCAGTGGCTATGGTGTTAGGCTGCTGTGCACGAGGTCGCGGCATCGAATCCCGGCCACGGCAGCCGCATTTCGATGGGGGCGAAATGCGAAAGCACCCGTGTACTTAGATTTAGGTGCACGTTAAAGAACCCCAGGTGGTCAAAATTTCCGGAGTCCTCCACTACGGCGTGCCTCATAATCAGAAAGTGGTTTTGGCACGTAAAACCCCATAATTCAACCTTCGCGGTTAGTTTTGTTTAAAGGTCAACCCGTTGAACAACGTTAGGTCACGCTTGTGTAGCCTGGCGAGGCATGATACCGGCACGCGAAATGAAAGAAGCGGAACAAGCTCTGTCTGCTTTGTAGTGTAGCAGAAATGAGACCTTTCGGGAGTAATGAGGTTGAAAAGAAAAAGGAAAATCGGTCTGTTGGTGCAGCGTATTAACGCTAGATCTCGTGACGTGAATCGGACGTAGTTGTCGCGGCAGTCGCTGGCGTCGTGCAGACCGAACCGTCGGACACGCCGAAATCGAGGCATACATGCATAACGCATTGGTGAAAGAACGGGTAGAAGGGACAACAGTGCGTGACCGGCAGAGCCAACGTCCTTTCTGACCGCATCTGGTTTGTAGTCATGTGTTCGATCCGTCTACTGTATTTGCATAACTGCGCCTGACCTAAAAGGGCGTAGCGTTGTGCCTATTGGTTTGTGGCCGTCTGCGCATCTTTTGCTGCGTCAGCCGTGAAAAGTAAGGGTGTGCGAATATTGGAAACTTCCGAATAAGGAATGGAATAGCGTGCTATTCGATTCGCTCCTCGTATCGGATAGTCGCTATTAGTAAATGCGAATACTTTTCGAATAATTTTCGAATTTATCAAAACGTCAACTGCGCCCGATGAAACATAAATTTGGAGCAAAGATTGCAGTAAGTTTTCACAACTGCGGGCATAGTATAGACGTAGAACATGAGAACTTGCGCAGTGGAGCAGGCTACGTCGCTTTGGTAGCCGTACTTTACAAACTATACATCTATCATTCGAACTTTCTGAAAAGCCCTGTCCATGTGAAGAAACTACTTGTTCGCTCTTAATGCTCCATTTGTGCTTTCAATAACCAACCCTTCATAACATGCTATGTTGTGACAGAAACTTGCTAACTCTAAGACTACTAGGATGCAAACATCGTTTTAGGATAATTCTGACAACTCTGCATTATTCGAACACTATTCGATATTCGATTTGTTTCGTTTTAGGCGCTATTCGATTCGCATTCGATTCGGTGTCAAAAGCCACGATTCGCATATACATAGTGAAAATTTCGAAACTGGGGTCGTCGTCGCCGTCCTTGTCTTGAGCTTCGCTCTACCCGCATGGTGAAGAAGAGCGACACCTCGAGCTTCATCTTCAATTGAGATCGAACTCACATTCTCCCGCGGTAATGAGCAGTCGGGAGACAGACGCGACAATCACTGCGCTCTCGAGAACCTTTGGCAATCGGCAATTTATTTATGTATTTGGTTTGCACATGTAAAAACAATTACAGAACAGGACGAGAGCTGGCTGGCAGATGTTTGCACACAGTGCTCGAATCTGACTCTGGGAGTTATGACGTCTGCGCACGCATTTCGGAAGCTATAAAGGGAGCACCAGTACACGTGACAGGCGAGGACGCCGCCGTGTTAATCGCTCACGATTCGAGTCAACAGCAAATCGACAAGAAAGCTCCCAACGGGAGCAATCTGTGTATCGGTTTCAGTTCGACAGTATCATTATTGTACGGTTACATGTATATCAATTCCTGTGTCATTTTCTGTTAGGCTGTGCATACTTCACCGCTTCTTTTCTTTATTTATTTTTTTGTGAATCTAACTTCTGTCTATAGGAACAACTACAAACAGTGTCTATACCACGGCTGGATCCGCCTCGTGGTTCCCGCAGATATCCAGTTTCGGCGGTCCCGCAGGGCACTCAGCTGGCGGTCGTGCCCGCAGCGCCGGTCTTGGACCGTCGTTTACGTGTCGACAAGACGATGTTTCACGACCGCGACAAACTTAGCTTTCCCTTTTCGTTCGCCGCCATGATGCATTTTTTTTTTTTTTTTTTTTTTTTTTTTTTTTTTGTGGCTCTCCTCTGGGACCGCCACATTCTCCCCTTTTCTCTTTCATGTTTTGTCTTCTGTTTGACGAGGCGTTATGGGAGGCGAACCAGGCCAGATACGGGGGGAAATGCGTAAACGGTCGACAGGTTGTGTTCCGAGCGCCTATAACGTGACACGCAGTTGATGTCTCGGCGCCTGCATGGGTGGCGAGCTATTCCCATGCAGCCGGAAAACGCACCGGACGTTATTACGGGCCTCCCAAGTGTTGACGCTTGTGCATGCGGTGGGGCAAGCAGTTTCGCGTAGTTCCCAGAAGGTGGCGTTGAAAGGTGAATCTGCCGCGGAGATTAAAAAGATACACAGCCTGAAGATTCGTATGGGAAGAGGAGGCGTAGGAGGAGTTTAAGCAATAGGAATCCCTTAAGAAAGAAGGTGAATTTTTCATGTCGAATAATGTAACATGATAAATAACATTTTCATCCACGCGACTGTAGCGGGAACTTAGAGGAAGTTGCCACGGGGGTTTTCAGAAAGAAAACGTCGCAATTGAAGCGAAATACGTCCTGGTTCGGGAATCGAACACGGACCATTAACGTAATCAACGAAGAGGGGTGGGGGGACACAGGGCACGTGCCCCCTTTCCACGAAACTTCTGTATACCAGGATAGCTGATGTAAGACGATCTGCGACAACACCCGCCTCGAGAACGATTCAGATCTGCGCAGATTAAGACGAACGACAAAACGTTCCGGCTATCGAACAGCGCCTTTCTTTTTGTCATGATATCCGGCGCTAAAATCTTAACCCGTATTCGGAAACGTATATCAACTTCAACCCCATGCTTGACTTGATCGAAATGAGTGACTGATGTCGTGAACGCAACGAGCCTCCCGAGCACGTTCCCGCCAGGTGTGGTCTAGATCAAGTCAAGCATGAGGTTCAAGTTAAGATGCAGTTCTCAATGCGGTGGGTAAGTGTTGTTATTATTGCCGTCCGCACGGGACTTTGCGGAATCACGCAGCGAAGGCGCCAAGTACCTCTCGCGACCCCTCCCTCCCTCCCGGCTGGCGACGGTGGCGGCCGTGAACGACAGCTTTTTCGCGTGGCCGGCTGTGGGAAGGAGACGCTAAAACAAGAGACCGGCGGCACGCCGCGGTGCCGTTGATGTGGGCCCATACGCGGTGGCGAGGGAAAGGGGGAGGCGAGGTGGTGCACGGGGCCGCGGACACCCAGGGTGGCTGGTCGTCGGCTGCCGTGGGGGGTCCCATCATAAATACCTTCGGGGTTCCGTCCGTCCCGTCCGGCCCTGCTTCGCCCTGCAGAGCCTCCGCGCCACGCCAGCCCGAGGAATGCCGCCTTGTTCTATCATCCTTCTCCAAATCACCCCCCCCCCTCTCTCTCTCTCCTTACCCGGCCTTGGGCCGCACGCTTTTGGTGTATAGAGAGGGCCCCGTCGGTCGTGCATCGTCTTGGCGTGCCGATGAGTTGTGCGTGCGGTGTGCGTTGTATACCTACATAGCCGGTCGCCCCGATGCTTTTTGTGGCCCGGCCTGGGTCCGGCCGGCGCGCTGTCTTGGTTCGAGTTGGACGCCGCCTTGCTGCTAATGAACAGCTGGACGCTTCTTTGGGAGCATCGCCTGCTGTCGTGGTTTCCGAGGCTGAGGCATAGCTAGCCGCGAGGAAAACGCGAGGATGCGAGAAGAGACAGACAAGGCTGACCGTTCCTTGTTCTTTCGGTTTGTTTTCGTGCGCTTAATTACATGTCGCATGTTTCGCAAAGGTTGCGCGAGTGACGTAGAGCTTTCTCGGTAACGTGGCTTCAAAGTATTCTCAAGGGCGAAACTGGTCGGTCGCGAAATGCCTATTAGCGGTCTTGACAATACCATCTACCACTCACTTTACAGTGCTCTCTCTCTCTCTGTAGAAAGCTAAGGAAGGCACTGGTGGGCTAGTTGGTTGGCGATTATCGTTTCGTAGGCATCGCACTCGTTTAGACATGGACAGTGGTCACTAAATCCCAAAAACACGAGCGCTAAGCGGCAACTACGTGAGTTGCAGCCCTACGCTCCTGTTTGTGGTGCGCTGCCTTTGTAATTACTTTAAAAGCTCGACGTCGCGGTGACTGTCAAGAGGAGGCAGTTGAGATTGATTAACAAGTGCGGCAAGTTTCAAAGGCTGAGGCGTTACTTACTCACCTCCCCCCACCTCCCCGCTGCATGCGGCGTCGGAATGAAGTGAATTAAGAAGAAAATAGTGGTGTGGGCCCCGACATTCATATCAAATTGAAGGCACGGCGAGTAGAGGAAAAATAATGAGGTGTTTTTTGGCAGACAGCGGATGGCTTCACGTATATGTACATTCGGAATACTAAAGCTATACTTAATTCCGTGCAGAAATCTTCAGCCCTTCGTCAATATGTTGCCATTTACTCAATGCAACAGCTACGCCGTGTGCGTGTTTTTCTTTTTTCTTCTTCTTCTAATGCAGTCAGAATCCATCTCTGACAAACGCTGTCACCCTCTTTGTACGCGGCAGTGCGTCAGCTCGATTTCACCAACACCCACCGGTGTCACAACAAGCACCGGCGGTCGATCATGAGCTCCTAGCGTCGCCTTTTAATCGCTAAGCACTGTGCTATATCGCGCTCAGTGCGAGCTAAACGCGCGACCGCTTTGCCACGCGCTTTCGCGTTCTGTAGCTCGTAACTGAACGCGATATAGTGTGCACACATCGCGTTGCGTCTGGGATGAGGCACGCATGCTCCTTCCGCAAGAGGTGTTGGAAATTTTTTTTTTCATCGATGCGCGCATTGCGCCCTTTGCCCTTTGATGTCTCTCGATAAACCTGTGCAATGCAGTGTCACTCTCTGCTCTTTGTGTCTGAGAGTTAAAAAGTTCCGTGCGTCACGTGTAAACTATTTCTCGTATCTTACTTTCTTTCTCCTTCTTCGTCCTTCTCAGCGTGCACGTGCGAATCCTAGCGTTAAGCATCGGTGAAGTCGTTTTTCATTGCTCGCTCGCGGCTAGGCTGGCACTGGCGCTCAGCCGGGGGAATCGGTAACGCGTTCATGATTTCGTATAATTGGCGCCATTCATCTCGGCGACGTTAATAGAAAGTCGGAAACGATCGGAATCCCGAGTTTCCTTTCTCATCTGACCGGGCTGCGATACGCCCGGCCAAGAGAGAGGGTTCATCTCTCGCTGGCATAATCCTTCGTCGTTAATCATGCGGCCTTTCTCTTTTCCTTTGCCGGTTTGGTCGTGCTTTCGTGTTAGCGAGTGTCGCGGTGCGATGGAATTTGGCTCTCGGACTGCGAGCTTTCTATAGTTAGATATAGTGTTCGCTCGCTTCGCTTAATTCCTTGCCCTGGTATGAATGAATGAATGAATGAATGAATGAATGAGAACTTTAGTATCGTTAAAAAAATTGCCGCTGCGTCCATCCTTTAGAGATGATTAGTGACATTAATGATAATAGCGGAAGCAACACTCATGTGCTGCCTCTCGGCGTGGCATTCACGAACTCCTATTCCTTCCGTATTGGAATGGCCGATAGCCCTGATTGCGACACCTGCGCCAGCGAGGAGACGATTGCGCACCTCCTCTGTGGCTGTCCACGTAACAGTGTGCCAGGAAAGGTGCTCGCGACCGCTCTCGAAAATCTGGACAGTCGCCCCTTCACAAGAGGAAAACGTTCTAGGACACTGGTCCAGACGGGCTTCGGCATTGAATGCCTTAAGGGCTTTGCAGAAGTTTTTGAGGGCCTGTGAATTGTGGGAGCGTCTTTGAATGTTGTAGCGCGTAGCATCGCGTTGCTGTGTGAATTTTTCTCAGCTTCTTTTTCCTTCTTTCTCTTTTTATTCCCTTTACCCCTTTCCCCAGCTCAGGGTAGCCAGCCGGTTCTTAGGCTGGCTAACCTCCCTGTCTTTCCTACCCTTTTGTCTCTCTCTCTCTCTCTCTCTCTCTCTCTCTCTCAATACTAATAGAAATCTAACTTATGGTTGGTGGGTAATTGTTCGTAGTATATTTTATGTGACGATTATTATGAAAGGCGGCACATAGCCAGGAACCCAAGTTGGCGTCGAAGGGGTCCCTTGAAGAGCTCTACGTACTCAGTGGCCAATGCCCCGTGCGTCAAGTTGCCTTCAGAGCGGTCCATTGAAGAGCACCGCATACTCAGTGTTGCGCACACAGTGAGCCAAACTGATCTAAGGGTTGGTTTTGAACTCGATTTCTTCAGCGCACTAGGCCCGACGCTCTGCTCCATTCGACCACGGACTATGCAGAGAGTGATTCAAGTTGTCGGGAAAGAGGTTAGGCGCGGACGTTTACACATACGCAGAGACATACCGCGAACTGGGTGGAGTTCCATAAGAACGCTAATAGCATCGAAATGGGCCGCTAGGTTGGGGAGCCCTCACTCCAGGGCTCCGCCGGTGAACTTGTCCAGGTACTTCTGGCGCGTACGGTCCGTCAGGTAACGCTGTCGTGCTGTGACTTGGCGAGAACGAGCCAGCCCGGTGCAGGAAGGGAGCTCAGTTGCTCAGATGCTTTCCTGCCGAGCACCAGGTAGCGGCTTCGACTCCCGACCACCGCTACCGCATTTTGATAGGGGCGATATCCAAGCGCACTCGTTTACCTCCTACCTGTGAGTGCACGTTAAAGATTACCACCACCCTAATCATCGTGATCATCGTCATCTTCATCATGGCCATCATCATCATCATCATCATCATCATCATCATCATCAGCAGCAGCAGCAGCAGCAGCAGCATCCATATTTTGTCTCCATTGCAGGATAAATGCCTACCCCATTATTTAACTATTTATTTAATTAAATGATGCCCCTGTTTTGCGCCAGCTGACGCCTGAAAGTGTTCGAATTTCATCGCACCGCTTAGTCTTCTGACGTCATCGACTGCGCGCTTGCGTTTCCTTCGCACCCATTGTGCGGTTCTGTTATACCACCGGTCATCTCCCCACGCATTGGATGGCTTACGCGACTCCATTTTATCCTCTTAATTTAAACTAGAATATCGGTTACCCCCGTTTGTTCCGTAATCCACATCGCCGCCTTCCAATGTGTTGATGTTATACACCTACGATATTTCGTTCCGTCGTTCGTTGTATAGTACTTAGCTTCCTCTTAAGCTTCTTTGTTAGCCTCCAAATGTCTTCCCGTAGGGCAATACCGGTGCCACTTTTAGGTTGCACGTTCAAGGTTCTTGTAGCCGAGCCAACCCAGACCTTTCTACTACAGCGTCTGCCATTGCCCCGGTGTCCGTTTGGCATTTTATTTAAGTTATGAGCTACTAAGTGTACTTCGGGAGATGTTGTTGGCCATAGGCGTCGGCACCTGGTTCACCTGTTCTCAATGTGGAAGCAGTGAACGGTTACAATATATGCAACGTACACAAGTAATTAGTTAATGCTAAACCTCCAGAGAAAATTGCAATTGGGATTAAGCGCTTGCGAGTGAAATACAATATTTCTTCTCTACCTGATACTCTAGAGACGTGGGGCGAAGGGGGTTCGAGCAGGTGCGTAGCAAGATCTCGCGTGCCGCCATGTAAAAAAGGAGGGTCGATTACTTATGTAAGGTAATAAGGTTATGTAACGTTAACTATACGCAAAGAGGTTGGCGATCCTGACTGTCTGATGTAACTCCTGGATCACGCTGCACGCAGAAGATCTGGAGAGACAAGATTACTCGCACGAAGTATTTCGACAGCTGGTTAATTTACCCGTGGTTAAAAAAAGTGAAGATATAATAATAGTAATAAACAAAAAGCTCAGGCAGGTGGCGATGCATTGCGACACCGCCACTTTATATATATATATATATATATACACATATATATAGGAGACCGAGACGAAAGGTTAGGGAGCCTGCCAACGCTTCGGCTCTGGTTTCGTTCAGTATAGAATAGAAATGTACACTCTACGCCGATATGTATAGGCACACTTATCCTGTCTTCTAAGAGCTATTCTTGCACAAGTAGAATTCAGAACCTCAAAGCGTCTTGGCTTCGGTTTGAAGTCCTGTAGGGGGAGTATACTTCCCCAGCTGCATGGGTAGGCACCAGTGACGGAGGCCTCACAACAACGGAACGATATTTAATGAACAAAACTTTGAAATAAAGAACACTCGCAACTTTGTTCGCACTCTCAAAAGGGCGGTCGTTCCAGTATACGTAGGCAGCTATATCCTATACATGTCGGCGCGGTACACGCGTCGGGTACGCGCACTGGCTGCACTGGCCCACCATTGTCTCTCGCTTACATGCTACCGTCGCTGTAATATGCAGCCAGGTCAACGTACGTGCGATAGTGCGCCGGCTCTTGAATGACCTATCGCGATGGCGCACCGTGGAGGTAAGTCATCGGCTCGCGCAGTCTACGAGAAGCCGATGGGCTGTCGCGAATTGCGACAGAAACCTCAATCACTGCTGAGTATGATGCAGTTCCCCAAGTTGATGAATTTCCCTCTCGTAGTGCTAATTTCATTTCAGCATGGGAACCATTAAAAGTGTGCAGTGTTCAGCCACAAATCTGGCTGTTCGCTTTCTTTTTTCTTTTTTTCTTGGCGCGCCGTGTGCCTGCCAAGAGTATACGTATACTACATGGAACATTGCAACGGCAGGCACTGGAATTGCCCGCATTGACAACGAGTGCAGGAAAGACGCGCCGTGGTGGCGTAGTGGTTTATGTGGCCCTGCGCTGCTAAGCCCGAGGGCGCGGGATGAAATACCGGCCGCTGCTATCGAATTATGATGCGGACGAAATGCAAAAAGCGCCCGCGTAACGCGCATCGGGCGGGCGTACGTTAAAGAACTCCAAGAGAGAGAGAGAGAGAGAGAGAGAGAGAGAGAGAGAGAGAGAGAGAGAGAGATGCAAAGGAAAGGCAGGGAGGTTAACCAGAGATTATCTCCGGTTGGCTACCCTGTACTGGGGGAGGGGAAAGGTTATGATATAGGTGAGAGAGAAAACGATAAAAAAAATAAATAAAAAAGGGACTATACACACACAAACCCACGTACAGACTAACTGTTTCTGTGAGCACTGTCACGCAGCCCGCAAAGGCGTTCCTAGCGTTACGCAGTGAAAGAGCTTCAGATTGACCCGGAGTGCCCCCACTGCCGCGTGCCTCATAATAATGTCGTGGTTTCGCCTCGTAATGCCCTAGAATGTTTAAGTTCAGGAAAAGTGGCACGATGCAAGTGATTAACTGGATTGCCTAACTCAGAGGCACGGTAATCGCAATCAAGAATTTACGCATGAACTTTTGCATGTTTGTAAAAGAGACTGCACCGTCAGGCAAGACTGCTTGAAAGCTCTTTAGCCATGAATGAAAGTTTGCCCGCTGCAGTGAACTGATTCTTCGAACAAGTTTGTACTTTGGTCAGGAAAACTTCGGTTTAACGCCTCATGAGCACTCCTTTCGTCTTAGTGTAGTTTTCCAGTTGCCAGCAATTTCTCCGGCCGAGGGCGACTTGTCAAACGCGGTATAGGGTCTGAAGTCGCTCACATTGCATCTGGTAACGTAAGGTAACGCTATTGGCCAGCATGGATTTGAACCAAGGTGCAACAGGCTGCGCGCACCGTCCATTCCAGGTTGACCCACTCTCGCTCAGCATCACGGAAGAAACACGGGATCAGCCGACGCACCTGCTTCCTAAGCATCCAGTGGCATCGCGGGAACGAAATGTCGCTTGCTCTTGATCGCGGCCCCAGCTTGCGCTTCACTGCATCTATCAATACTTTACGTGCTGCGTCGAATCCAGGGCACTCCGATGTCGCCAAGAGCTTGACAAACGCTCACGCAAGGATGACGTGCTAATCCCGTTTTGCACCGGTCTGCTGCGTTCCTTTCTACAGCGTATTGTACAGCGTACTGTACAGCGCTGTTTCTACAGCGACAGCGGTAACTCTGTACTACAGCGAGCTCGTACGGACAACAACAACAACAACAACAACAACATAACAAATCAAGTGAAGAAAGAGAAATGACGGTGACTTGTTCTTTTCTAGCAGCCTGACTTACACGCGTACGCTTGCGCGATTTGGCGAGGCAAAGTTCAGCCTGCACTGGTCCCGTGCGCAGTCGGTGAAGCAGCAGTGACGGCCATGATTGAGAGATCACGCCGGCGGGGAAAAGGGATACTCGCTTCACTCGGCGCACGCGAAGCGATCGGGCCGCAAGAATGGAAGGAAAGAAAAAAAAAAAAAACATACAAGAAGCAGGAAAAACGACGCTGGATTGTGATGGAAGGAGTTGATAAAGCGGATCTTTGTTTCACCCCGACCACTTGACTACTAGATAACCTCCACGATAGTCGGCTGTAATCTCTCCCTCGGCCAAGCTAGATGAGTGTGCTTGTACACGCATTCTGCCGGCGGTAGTTCGGCAGGCAGGGCCGTTAGATGGAAGACTTTCTTTCCTTCTTTTTCTTTTGTGTCTTGCGCATGCCATGCAAACAGCTTCGCGTGGATGAACGGTTGAGAGAGTAGTCACGGGGAGGTTTAGAGACAGAGAGGGAGGGGGAGTAGGAGGTGGGGGGCACTCCTAGTTTCACGACCCGACTCTGCGGCGGCCGTGGCAGGAATAGACCTCCGGCGTTGTCTCACGATGCCTGAAAAAAAAAAAAATAATAAGGAAAAGACAGAGGGAGAGAGAAAAAAAAAAAAACAGCAAAGTCCGATCATCATTCGCCAACTCCGCTCCCCTCAACCAAAAGATGCGTGCAGTGTGTCTTAAAGAAGGATAGTGGGGCGAGAGAAAAAGAGAGAGCGAGTTGCTTACCTTCCAACCCACCTCACCTGCTTCTGAGACGTCTGGTCTTTTTCTTCGTCGTTTTCTCGCTCTTTTTCTTTTCCTTCCTTACTTTTTTTTGTGCGTCTGCCGCGAACCGACTAATGTTGAATTCCAATGGCGGAGTCGGAGCAAGTTTTTCTGCTCGTTTCGGAGCAAGTTTGTTCCAATGGCAGAGTGAGGGCGGGAGTAAGGTGTTCCAATGAGAGAGTCGGAGGGGATTCAGAGCGGGAGTCACTCCGTGGAGCAGAAAAAGATGCTCCGCCAAAATCGGTGGAGTGGACCGGAACTCTGCGTGACGTATTTCCTTTACCACGTTTGTCTGCTGGGAGGCGCCACCGGTCACGACTCGCCAGGAAGCAAAAGCTGCTGCATGCTTGGCGAGATATCCATTCCGCACTTTTAAAAAAACAACAGGTGAACGGCGCTGAAGAGACAAGTGACCCGTGCGGCGGTGCTGGGAGCAAACAGCGGAAGGAAATGACAACACGCAAGGTATCCTGGGTAACTCGGTGATAGAACTGCCGCTTCCGCCTTGCTCCGGCGGCGCAGGTTGTGTTCCACTCGCGGATCTAGAGGCGTTGCTCTACGCCAGAGTCGAGTGCTCGCTCGCGGAGTCCGTCGGCTGCTCCGACTCTGCCATTGGAATTCAACATAAGTGACGCTTCTTTGGTGCGAGAAGCAAGAAACTGTCCCGAACAAAACTGTCCGCACTGAAGAAAATGACGAAGCTGCAAAAGCCCTCTAGCATGTCGACCTTGACGCTGGGGTATGGGAATGGAAGAAAGCTTCGCAACTAACTAAACGATGCTTTCAGACCAACGCCACCGCTGGGTGGTATACGTAAAGCGAGACAGACTTGGGTCCGGATTCCCCATCGTTGCCCTTTATATCACTCCTAACGTACGTCGTCCGGACTGTGGGAATATCGCTGGAAAACGATACACAAGGTCTTAAGTTGCGCTGGTCGCTACAGATAAGGAGTTTGTACGGAGAGAATTATGTCCTTCTTTCTGTTTTTTTTTTCCAGCACGTCTACATACAGCGTCCCCCCCCCCCTCCCCCCCATTTGTTTATGAATTCGACACACATTTCCTCCGTGTAAAGAAGTAACATAGCGCACTCCCGGTTTGTTAAACAACAGGAAGCTTGCGGTTGCTGTCAGCTGACATCGGTGATACGGCTTGTGGCGACCTCCAGCGGTGGTTGCTTCGTGGTCTTTAGTTCGAACCGCAATAAATTACGTTCGGCCGGCGAGGTTAAGCTAATCTGAAGTAACCAAGTCGTTTGCCCGACTGCGCGTATACTGTAAATTACAGCCGTCCTGCGGGGCCAGCGGGCATTTATTGCATCCGCGCGGGACACGATTTATCGCGTAATAATCCGGATAATTTCGCTGCGCGCGTTTGTGTGTGTGTGTGCCCATAAACAGAGTTGTTTTATCACTCGAGTATTGGGTCCGATTACTTCGCGGGGTGCTCCGTTGCCTCTCTTGATTTACGAACGTGGGGCCGCAAATTGTGCTACGCATCTTGCGACGCGTTACATTGGAGTCTGGACAGGCGAGTCGCGTGCCCGGCGTAGATCTGTTGGAATGTGAGCGGTCTGTTCCTTCTTTGGGTCCTGTGTGCGCGTCGTCGTGGAATTGGGGAAACTTTCGAGTCATTGAGGCCTTGAAGTTGTATCAAACTATTCGCAAAGTGTGAATGTTTTTCGAATGCGTTTTCGAATGTGTTAAAACGGCAAGTGCACCCAAGTAAGCGTAAGATTGGAGCAAGAGTACGGTAGATTTTCAACCCCCGCTATCGCAGTGTAGACATAAAATATGAAAAGTTGCATAGTGAAGCTGCTTCCGTCGCTGAGGTTGCCACGCTTTACCTGCTGTAGAGCGACCATTCACTCTCTATGAAGAGCCTTGTGCATGCGAGGAAACTACTTGTTTGCTCCTAATGGTCCGTTCGTGCTTGTAAGACACAACATTTCGTAACGTACTGTATAATGACAGAAGCTTGCTAGCAAAGAATGGAATGTGAACATTGTTTGAATTAACTGTGATAACCGCTCTTCATTGCTCAAAAACTATTCGAAAAGTACTCGATATTCTATTCGATTCGCTAATGTCACTATTCGATTCGTATTCAATTGTCTCAAAAGTCGCAATTCGCACACCCCCAAGTAACTTCACTCTCCATTACAGCTTAACATCTATTCTTTGTTCATTCGCCGTATAGAGCAATAATTGGATTGCTTGATGTACCCAGCCTCATATTTTCACCGAAATGTCCGCATTAGGTTAACTGGAGGTCATGCAAGATGCTTCTCAACATGTTCGCTGTTGTCGCAACTGGAGCCCCATGCATGTTGCTTGTTCCTGTACAATGCAATGGTCACTACGTGAAACGGCCTCATGTTGAGCGTCACAGTTGCTCATACGGAATGATTGACGGCATACGTGGACAGGATAAGATCACCTGTAGCAACAGAATCTCGTAGACATGCAAATCCCAGAGAATTCGTGCAGGTTACTGCGTGGGCGAAAAAAGAAAAAAAAAATAGTACTAGCAACTAAAAACAAAGAGAAATGACCAGAACGAGTAATAGATGGGATGGACCGCTCAGACTGCATAAATCACGGCTTGTGTTGGAGCGAAAAGGGGGTCCGAAGGGCTCGATCTTGTTGCGATAGCAATTATATGGACATTCCAAGCGAACTTTTGCCGTCTGCGTCGGCATCGCCGGGAGGTTCCACAAATATTTAGGTATACGTATATGTATACCTAAATACGTATTATGCCATGCCCTGCTATATTACACGCGGTATATGGGGGTTATATTGCCACACCATTCTAGCACTAAAGTTGCTCATGCCATCTCTTAGATTATCGAATCCTGACCAGGGCGGTCGCATTTCGATGGGGGCGAAGTGCGAAAACACCGGTGTACTCAGATTTAGTTGCGCGGTCCAAATTTCCGGAGTCCCCTACCACGGCGTCACTCATTATCATATCGTGGTTTTGGCACGTAAAACCCACGTAAACGGGATGGGCTCATGAAAGAGGTTTGAACCATACCCGATGCGGAAAAGTGGTTGTTATGTCGCTAAGTAACACGTTGGCTTTAATAAATATGGAAGAAATATCCCGATGGCATGATTGAAACAGAGGACCCCTAGCACAACAGCTTGTTTTTATTTAGCCAGCTTACGTTTACTTCAATTCATACTGCCACTACAACTACGAGTCATATATTTTAACATCAAATCATATCAAATGTTTTATTTCCAGCAAAAGTTGTTGGGGTAGCGACGAATGGAACATGTGTTCTATTAGTCGCTACCATACGAGATGGCAGCCAATGAAGTCATGTTAATGCCGCTCTGGGCTTACTAAATAGCTGAGAATAAATGAAAGGGTGCGAAAACCCGGATGAAGAGAATGTGTTGTTTAGAGTCGCGACGGCTATTTAGCGTGACGGGGACGGCATCCGCACGTTATCTGCGACCGTAGCTGTTAAAATTGCGGTAGCTATTAGCTTCATGATACGATAACTGATTGGCTGAGGATCGAAGGATAGCAAACATAAAATACAACTACAAGAGCGGGTAGCGGGCGTTGTAAACCACTGCTCAGCGGATCGAACTTCCTTGGGCTATAGGTGTTCTTGCATATTTCACGTTTTAAGCGCCGTACCTGTTGCACACAACTAGAGGTTCGGTAGGGCGGTAGGAGGCCCAGGCCGCGGCAGTTCGTAATTGCCTGCGTGCAGGTGGTGCACCGGCCGGGCGCTAATTAAGTTGCATTGAAAACGGAACTTGACCCTTCTAACCCCTGAGTGCTGCATCAGACAAGCGGCGTAGTTTTCGTTGTACCCCAGCCGCTGCCAGCAAGGTCGAAGGTTCGAGTGGTGACCGTAGCGGCGGCAGCCTTTCGATGCTGAAGTCGGAATTTAAAAAAAAAAAATCGGAAAAGGTCGGTCACGAGGCAAAATCTATTGGCGCGTTAATGAACCGCGCCATGGGCTGTGGCGTCGTTTATTGTCCCGATTAGTTTTTCTGTCTTGAGTGTGACAGCTGGGGCGATGCAGTTAATTTTCAGCAGCGTGAGTGACCCTGCCGCACAGCATCCATTTTGGCGTAGAACCTGCACTGATGATTTTTTAAAGCCACGAAATAAAAGTGGCTGATAACTTTTACAGTGCGTTCATGTTTACCTTGTTTGCCCAAGTGGTCCAAAAATTTAAGCCTAACCCGTCACGAACGCCGTAGTTGTATTGCCTTAACTACTAGGTAATTAACCATAGATGTCAGAAGGCTACAGGATCGGCATACTTATTGCTTAACAAGTACATTTGTGCGTGTGCCGCTAATAATTTGAATGCATCCGCGTACGCCAGTTGAGAACAACCGTGCGTTTGACCCCGACTGTATAGGTGTACCGCTAGCATCCACGTTACTTGCTGAGCGGAGCTCTAAAGGACTCGCTACGCATCTAGACTCTGCGTTCACCATGGTTGGTTCAATAATTAAGCATCCCCAGCGCGTTTCTTCTTGTTCCATTCAGTTTAAGGCGCTTTTGCGTTGCCTGCCTCCGCAACGTGTAGTAAAAGTATCCTTTCTTTTGAGTTTGTTAGCGGGCGATTAGATCCAATTAACAGCCACATTTAAGCGCCTAGGCTTGCAGCTAAAGCATAAACCTTTTTCAGGTTTACATTTTGCGTGCATTCCATCCTTTGCTCCGAGGTCTATATGTCTGATGGCCAAATATGCGTGAATACACGGTGGGTGCTTGTAGAATAAAAGAAAAAGGAATTATAGCATCTCTTTTTCGCTTGACGGGATCGCAGCTAGGGCTTGAGACACGTTCATGATAGCCGGTGTCGGTTGTCTAGCACGTGTGGGTAATTTCCGGGAAGGTTGCGTCAAGAGGACTACCTGGACGGCAATTCGATTTGCATCGAGAATTACGCAACTGGGCGGCCGCATAGACGTATACGGTCGCTTGCGAAGCGGTTGGTGCTTCGGTTTCGCTTTCTCCCCTGGCACTGTTGATTAACGACCTGCGGCTAATTGATCTCGAGGGTCCGGATGACGCGACGCAGAAGGCCGCACTCATTTCTCCTTCGCCTTCTCCCGATGTTCGCTTGTGAAATGTCGTTATAGGAGTTATGTTGTGTTTCTATCGACTTTAGTTGCGGTCAGTGGACTTTCGGTTAAAAGTAAAATAATGTAATGCATGAGTTTTATAAGGGTTGTCTTTGTGCTCGTCGAGGAGGAATGACATTCCGTTTCTAGGAGGGCTTTTTGCCGGTGTTGGATTTTTTTTCTCCCACGCTGCTAATTTTCGTTGCCAGTGGGCGCAGGAAGAGATAGACTGACAGACACAGGCGGACAGAATTCTGATTCGTCGTTAGCAGCGCAATATGAATGGTGCTCAGGTAGAACATGCGCTTGTATCGCGCTGTTGTATCGCTGGTAAGACGATTCAATAATGTATAGCAACCAACTACCCAGTTTAAAAGCGTTACTTAGACATATTATTCTTTTTTAAATTTTAGGGTTTTCACGTGCCAAAACCAATATGTGATCATGAGGCAGGCTGTATAGTGGGGGACTCCGGATTAATTTTTCGACTACCTGGTGTTCTTTAAAGTACTTTCAGTGCATCGTGCTCGAACATGTCTTTTTTTTTTTTTTTTTTTCATTTTGCCACCACCGGAATGGGGGCTGTGGTGGCCAGAGGTCGAACCAGCTACTTTTTGCTTACAGCAGCGCAGCGCCATGGCCGCTACCACCACGGCGAATACTTGCACACTCTTGTACACCCGTGATCAAAAGTATACGGACCAGAGGGATTGCACGACAAAGCCGAGTCGCCTGTGAATGCAACTCGAAATTCAGGAATGCACTCCAAACTTGGCATTGCGAACTCTCCAGTGTGCTCGTAAATTTCAGTTTACGCACGTTAATTACAAAGAAATTCAGTTTCCTCTTTAAAAAATTTTTTAACGATCCTGTGGTCCGTATACTTTTGCTCAAGGGTGTACGCAGCGGGCACGCGGTCGAGTTGGTTGTCGGGCAGTTTGTCAAGTACAGCGCAAAATTAGTATCGTATGCTGCAGGAGAGGGGGTTCATATGCGGTTCGAAAGGCATTCGACATTTCAACACGGATACAAATTGTCCAGTGCAGACCGCAAAACACGGTGCGTGTTCCCTTTGGCGTCGACGCAACTGATCCCGGCATCGCCGCATATATCCGGACGCTAATGGTATATACAAGCAGGACATGTCTAACACCTCTCGCCCTGGGGGCCAGCAATCGGGACGCCTGAGAACCACCGGAGGTGCACGGAAATAACACTGCCTAATTGCTCTTGTTTCTGATCCTACGTGGTTCGTCAGTCGCCAGCGCAAATCCCGGCGATCTCTCTTGCTCAGACCTCGTCCGCAAGCGGTTCTCAGCGGCCGAACGTTGTTTGTTATTAGTATTTTTTTTTCTTTTCCTGGCGAGACGCAGGTAATTTGATCTCATGATGCTCTCCCACAGCCTTCAATCGTAGTCTTGGTGCGCTTATTTCACTTGTTCCCGTCTATTTGCCTCCCAGCGAGGCATTTCCATTACTCGTTCACGGCTTGAGATATAAGGTGTAGGTTTCTGCCTCTCGTTATTTCTTTTTTTTGTGTGTGTGTGCGTATATTACACTGCGTGCAGGGAACTTGCCGAAGTGCAAATTGATAACCATATCCTTTCAATTGATTCTTTCTTGATTCGTAACCCGTCTGTATCCCCCTGGAGCGAGGTACGGTTGATCGTTGGCGTCGAGTTCTTTCCAGGGGAGGGTGCATGGAGAGGTTTACTCTGATTTTAGGCCCCTTTCTCACCCCTCTTTTTGACTGATCGGTACGGGTGAAGTTAATACAGCGATTTTCTTTATTCATCGCACTGTTTACCAGCGTAGTTGTTACAGTTATCAAGCGACTTATTTTATTCTTTATCCTGCGTTTGTTGCGTAATTGTTACGGATCGAACTACTTACATCGTTTTGCATACCACTTTACCGTTCGGTATTGCGTAATTTTTATGGATTGAGCTGTGTCGGCCGTTCGGTATTATTATTCACAGCACTAGCTTCTCGTTCAGACAAGCATGTCCTCCTCACTGATAATTCGGCACGGCCGAAATTATTTCTTTTCTTCTTTGTTCTGCTCTACACCCGAGGCGAATTATTTTGATCGCGTGCCACAATTTTCTGGTCAGACTTCGATCGCAGCTTTCCATCGCTTTATTAGCACCTTTCTCGTATCTGTAAGGTCGAGAAGACATTGCAGCAAATTTCGATAAATAAGAAAGCATTAATTACCGATGATGATTTTATAAGCTCCAGAAATATTGTTGGCGCCTCAATATAGCTAGGCGATCGAAAACGAAAAATTCTCAAGTATAGCAATAAATAATTTCAAACTAATTCTAACTCGTTCACTGATATTCTTATTTTCTCACGTTCTTTATACTTGTATTGCTTTGTTTATTTATGCTTCGACAGTGGTTTATCTCTTGTTCAATACAGTAATTAACTTGTCTGGAAGGTTTAAGAAGTCTGCCGCCGCCGCATTTCCCCCCCCCCCCCCCCCCCCGCTCTTCGAGCTAAATTTCTCGGACATTCTGAGCGCGGCTGGCTCGGACTTCGGCCAAGTGTAAATTGATAATCACGCCTTTCCTTCCCCCGACCTATGAATCTCTTTAATTTGCCCCTTCCGCTTTCTTGAAGGTAATTGGCCGCCATTC
Organism: Dermacentor andersoni; assembly: GCF_023375885.2. Classification (NCBI taxonomy): domain Eukaryota; kingdom Metazoa; phylum Arthropoda; class Arachnida; order Ixodida; family Ixodidae; genus Dermacentor; species Dermacentor andersoni. The sequence continues at coordinate 106,233,607 of NC_092824.1, forward strand.
GGGGCCCCGTCGTGTCGCATGAGCTAACCGGTAGTAATTTTTTTTTTTTACTTGCCTTCCCATGGACTGACCTTTCGAAACAAAAAAGAGAGAAAAGTCAGTACGGGTGGAGTGGCTGAGGAGCGTAGTAGAAATCAGCTGCAATTAATTTTGTTCATGACATGTGTGTTTCGTGTTAAATTGCTATTGATTAAGCGATCAATAGTGCCTCAGTGCGGTGCCCTTTATCGATCCGCTTTGGCATTCTCTCGCGATGAATTAGAGGATTGTTTATGTTGTACGTTTTTTCTTCCTTTTTTTTTTTTGGTAGCGTGCTTCCTAGGGAGAAAAGGTTTAGAAAATTATGCATGAAAACTGATCTGTAACGTTGCTTCTTATTAATGACAACTGCAAGCGGTTCATGACGTGCAAGCTGAAGGAATGGTGATTTTGTCCTACGTACGTATTCATTTTGTAAATTTTATTTTATTAGTAGAAAGAAGGAGATGCCGTTCCATATGCAGGCGAACCGTTCTGTGATAACTGTGAGAGGAAAAAAAGAAAGGCTGCCAACTGTCTCATGATCTTCCTGTCTCTCTGAACTCAGCGAGCGAGCCAGTGAGTGCGAGAGCAAGCCAAGTTTGTGAGAGTTAACGAGTGAGTCAGTGAGCGAGCGGGCAGTTGAAAGACCGAGCGAATTATCGCTATAGGCCGACGCAGGCTCGCTGTTCAGGATGGTATCGAGACCGCTCTGACCACGCTTGCGTAATGCGAAACTTTGCAAACGCCACGTCTTCGCGCTTTGAGATTTATTTGTCAAACGCGCGTCCTGTATCAAAATAATCCAAAACTCGGTCACGTGCGTGCATTTGAATGAAGGGGAACGTCGTCTGCTCATTTTCGAGCGCCGTCTGGAGATCCAGAGTATAGACTGCTCGTATACTTACAAATCCTGCGATTTCGCATTAGCATTTCGCGCCATCGGCTCATCTCCGCACTTGAGAATCACCGATATCCTAACCACAACGGCAACGAAATTACCACCCACTGCTTACGTAAGCCAGCAGAACAGTCGGAATGATCGTCTGCGTTGCAATGCGATCATTAGGCTACTTTATTTTCCCTTCTAACGACGACGACTTCATTACGAGACCCGAATCTGGAAAGTCAGCAGAACGAGCGAATTACCCAGAGTGAATCGACGGGTACTTCTGATTCTCCGCTACGTTCTCTTTCCTCATTCTTTCAACGAAAAGTGACGCAACGGCTTCTTTCATTGCCGCGACCATCGGAGAGTGCTACACGTGTAATTGACTTGATGTTGCCTGCCTATCGGGAGTCGACCAGCAGCGGCAGTGAATTTGGGCAACGCGACCGAAAAGAGCATGCTATATGAAGGACGCAGAAAGAAATCAAGCTCGCAGGGCCGCCGTTTCTTTTTGGAAGCCAGAGCGCGAAGCAAAAACAGAGAACACCGATATAGAGATACGTTGAACACGTCAACGCGAAACAAGTATACATCCAGTATAGCCGCGAGGCGGTGACTTCTGTATTTCTATAGAGCTAGTAGCAAGTATAGCACGGGTGTCCGGGATTCTTTTTGGCTTAGCTGCGTCGGTGCCACGCGCAGGGCGCTCGGTCGGCGTCCATCCATAATATATTCGGACAAAGTCCGCGCGCGCGCTCTCACTGCCTCATTATTGGAACGCGGTACGGTTGCAACTGCTCTCGACTTCCTTTCTTCCTTCCTTTCTTTCTTTCTTTCTTTCTTTCTTTCTTTCTTTCTTTCTTTCTTTCTTTCTTTCCTTCCTTCCTTCCTTCCTTCTTTCTTTATTTCTATTTCTTTCTTCCTTTCTTTCTTTCTTTCGCTTTTTTGTCCACTTTCCCGCTAAGTCGGCTTCATGCCTTCCGCGTGACTACGTACCTGTTTATTCAAGTTTATTTTTTTTTTTCTGTAAAGCTGTTGGCTGTGTCAGTGTTGTATTTTGTCTGGTTTTCTCTCAATTTTCCACCATTTGTTATTTGTGTTTTTGTTTTTCTGGGTTGGCGGAATATATGAAGGCGGAGAGGGGGATGGGGGTCCCTTTTTGTTATTGCACTTTCGTTTTGTGTAGTCAGTCCCCGTGGCTCTCCCTCTCTCTCTCTCTTCGTCTAGGGAGCAAGTTTTTGTACAAGCGAGAGGTAGTTGATCTATAGTGGCACCGCATTCAGCCTTCGTGTTTCTATTTCTGTCTTCCTTTCCTTGTTTCTTCCTTCTTTCTTTCTTTTTAATTTTGCCTGTCTGTGACTTTTAGGGCGTTCCTTCGACTTTCTCGGAAGAATTACGGGAAAGAGAAAAACAAGTGGGCTGCAGTGGAGGGGGGAGGAGGAGGGGGGCTTGTCAGTAGGTACGCACTCTTGCCTCCTTGCTGTCTATTTCTCTTTGTGGCGGCCTTTAATCGGTGGTCATTTTGTTCGCTATTGGTGCTTGTTCGTGCTGCGATCAGCCTCTGTTCGGAAGGGTTCCCCTGTGCGCGTATCGATTATCATTAATATCGGCAGCCACTGCTGGTCTCTCCGCCGCGCAGGCCGTCTGGCGTGTGGGAACGGCCGACCTGAACGGCGCTGTATGTATGTGTGCGCGCGAGTGAGTAGGAGCGTGGCTGAGGAGCTTATGACCCGGTCCCGGTAAGACTGTGCAGTGCAGCCAAAAGCAGGGGTCGTTTTCGGGCCGGTCCCCAGTACGCTCCCGAAAATGCATTACCTGGTTTGCGACAGTGCTTCTGTTGAATGTTCACGACTGTTGCGAGCACGCGCGTACTCACCAGTATAGTTCAGCGATGCCACAGCGAGAGCCTGGCGCCGTGATCGTCTGTTCACCGTTTTTGAGAGCAGAAGATGTCGCTAACGGCCGGATTTGAGCACCTCAGAGGAATATTACTGTCTGTTATAGAGCCTCTACCCTGGTTTAAATGTCGCAATCACGTTAGAGGTAATGCTCTATCATAGACAGTATTATTCCTCTGCGGTGCTCAAAGCGCAAGTTTCGCTTTCGTTTCCTTGTCTCCAATTCGCTATTTCTCACCTCGATCCTTTTTCGCGTGGTAATAAAGCGACAACTGTTGTACGAGGCCTTATTAGGTGATGCGAACATTTAGCTTGGTTTTCAAAGCACACGCGCACTCGCTAAAGTGCTTCAACGGTGTCGCTGCCCTACGTCTTGCGCTGTGTCGTCGTCTGCTTGCCGATTTGCAGAGCAGACGATGCGACAAGCGAATGAGCCCTCCCGGGTAGAATACTGTAGGGAGGTTGACATTTTGTCGAGTAGGTACGCGGCTTCAGGATATAGTGAAGGTAGTGCGAAACAACAAAAACAGAAAAGTAGAATGGACACCGCAAACGCTTGCTTTGCAGCTAATAGTTTATTCAAAGAAACAAACATTGAAACGCAGGCAGAACCAACTGCTCGTTCGCCACAACTGAACAAAAGCCGCTTTCTTACGGTTGCGAAAATCGGAAATATACGATGCATCAGCAAGTGCGTGATCTCCCGTTCGCCCGACGCCGTAGGTGAGGGGGGTATATATATCTGCAACGCTGCACGGTTTTAACGGCGCGGCGCACATATCCGTAGGCCGTTCTTAATGAGCCCTCCGCTTCGGCGGGTCGGTCCCCGGGGCCACCCGGTTGAATATGTGGCGCCACCGCTGACGATGTATTAGGGCGGCGAGCAGCGGGAGCAGCAGTAATCCGTGGCGCAGTGCGTTTCCTCTTTTAAGGCCCGTGCGTTGCCACGCGCACCATGTCTGGACCACCTGCGGGCCTTTTTACCAGGAGCCGCGGCAGGCAGCCGACCGCAGTCTCGCTGGGCTCCGCCTACAGCGCATGCAGCAGCTCGCGGCTCACGATGTTCCTGCACGCGCGGTGGTACGGCGCATGCCCTGACGCGCCCGCGCCTTGTGCATGACGTCTGGGCATTCACGCCGCGACCCTGAATATATGGCCTCCGCTGAATAGACCGGCGCTGCTGAATAGATTAGCGTGGGGCCAGGAACGTGCGTTCTTCAGAGTCGCTAAGCCTGCACGAATTGTATAAAAGAAGGCATCATAATATATATATATATATATATATATATATATATATATATATATATATATATTATATATATATATATATATATATATATATATATATATAACACATAATATAGCACATGGAATTTGAGCACTGTCACAATTGATGGGTAACCTGTACTAATTTGCACCGTTCCCTAAATAATAGCGGGTATGCGCTAAATAACGTTAATATGGGGGGCGTAAGTTAACAGGAAGCTTTACAATATCGTGCTCAGGCAAACGTAAACGTCTTCGGAACGTAAAGGACCGTTGGCCTTTCCAGCAGACGCGCCGCCATTGGGTGTAAACGCACGTATTGCTTACGTAGGCGTTCTTAAACATGCCGGCATCCGTGGGTCGCGCTGTGGGCGTTCTGTCGCTACCGTTGATCGCCAGTCAATGGCGAATTAAACCATCACTTTCTTCCAACTCGATCTGGGGCCGAATTCAGAAATGTTTTCGCTCCTAAGTGCTTCTATAGCCAAAGGCAGGGGGGTTCCTTCGCTGCCAGAAATTGGATTGGCTGGAAGAATCTGCTCTTATGAACAATTATAGCGTGATAGCTCATTGTGAACTCGGGGGTCCCTGAATCGCAAGTTACGAGCTGTTATGAGAACGGCACAAGGCGTGCTAATGGACTGCCATGACTTGGATCGATTGGTTTGTCGGGGAGGGGGGGGGGGGGGGTCAGCTGGAGTCGGCTCCCTGCTCAATGAATCAGCATTGCTAATGTGAAAGGTAAGCGAATTGTAAAGGTAAAAAGGAAAGGCTGTTTCAAGCTAAAACTGCATAAAGCAGTTTTCCTCTGGCTGCGGCACTGTAATATCGCGATCGCCCATTAAATTCGCTGCGCTTCAATTTTATCTTTAATTACTCATCTATTGCGTCAGCTATCACCATGTTATGCCTGCGAGTCTTCTAATTTAATCACAGCGCCTTATTCTCCGCCGTGCTCGAATGCGCTTCCCTTCCGTCGGCACCCATTCCGTTACCCACTTACACAACCGGTAATCCGTCCTAGCTATTGCATGGCCTGCCGAACGCCATTTCTTTCTCTCTTAATGTCAACCAAAATGTCGGCTGCTCCCATTTGCTGTCTCATCTACACCGCTTCCTTCCTGTGCCTTAACGTTACGTTACGTCTAAAAATTTTCGTTCCATCGCTAGTGTGGCGGTCCTTGATTCCCCAAGCTTCTTGGTTAAAATTCGCGTTTTTGCACCACGTATTTCTGTCCCAAGGAGAGCAAACGGGGAGGATGTAGCAATTGTGGGCGAGTTACCCGTAAGCATCTGAAGGGCCGTTCCTACTCCTCCTATATTCCGGGCCTTGGCGTAATTTGTGCTTCGCTACACGTATACCAGCAGCTAGCGCCTTGTACTGGTCGACATAACTTCATCGGTCCCTGCCGATCGCTGCCAGAGAGACTGGTTGCGCGACAGCTCTCTTGATGAATCCGCGTGGTCCCTCGGGTGGCAGACTTGGGCCGAACTGCTTGTCGTTAAACCGAAACTATGTTCTCGCACCCTCGTGCTCCGGGCGTGCGCGCAATGAAGGAACGCGGGTGACGTGCGTCCAATCAGGGAAACACTATTTAGCCACGTGGGATGGGTCTTGTCGCCGCGCGACCGGCGACGCGTGACCGGCATTCGTTTGTCGGAGAGGGGGTGTTCGAGCGACACTCCTGGGTGCCCGCGTAGTTTGCTACGTGCGCCCCCTGTTTGGGTAGCTCGCCTGCCCGCACCACCACACAGTAAAAATGTGGGCGTGCGGATGGTGGGGGTGGAAGTAGGGGGGGGGGGGGGCTGTTGTGAAAGCATGCTGTGAAGCTGATGGCAGAACGAGCAGGGTTCGAAGACTCCCTATAGCTGGCCGTCGGTCCGTCCTTCCGGAAACTTCCGGACCGTTCGCTTTCCCCTTGCAGCAGGGTCTGATGGGGAGCGAAGACGGGCTGCTGCTGAGGGGCGGGTGACTCGGTTACCGTATATGGCCGTGCTTTAGCCGCTTTGGTCGAAGCTGGTGACGTGTCCCCTCGAAGGCGAAGCAACTTCTTTCGGCGTGGCAGTGAGCGCGAAGCTCTAGCGAATTAAGCACGGGACACGCGAGCGTAAGCACTATAAAATTCTCCGTTTACTGCTGGTCGTACCAAAAGTGCGGCCAGCAAGTATCCGTCATATTTCATCACGTTTTGAGCGCGTTCCAGCGGCTTAGAACATTCGGAGCTGTCGTCCTTCCGACGTGTCGTCCGACAGACCGAATGGTTTTGGCGCACATGTGTTTCTCGCTTGACCCACCGCTCTGAATCTGCAGGTGTAGTTGCTAGCTTATAAACAAGTAACCATGCTGAACGTCAAACCTCAGCTTTAAAAAAATCAGAAAAAAAAAAGAAAACAGGGCCGGCCTTGGCCGATCCCTTTCGGTTGTGTACCTTCACTCTTGTGAGGTTCAGTGCAAAACGCGACGCGTTACATGCAAGCTATCGAAGGCTTTCGCAACTGCCAGCTGCAGTCAGTTGGTGTTTTGATTGTATAAGCGGCGTTGAAAGACTTCTACTGCTAGCTATACATTGCGGCATTCCTTTGCGCTTGAGACCTTCAAGGCCTCTGCGCTTGAGAGAGAGAGCGATTGATCCGATGAGGTCTTCGTTGGTGTCTGAATAATGTCCTTGAGTCCCAAAACTGTGTATGCCAAGCTTTGTTAATCGGTGGTTGCGGTATTGTTTAGTACAGATTATTCATAGAATGCCCTTTGTTAGTTTATATTTCCCCGTCTATGTTCCTTTGCGATGTGAGTTTCAGAGCGGTGTCGGTCACGTATGTTAAACGTATGGATAATAAAAAGTAGAATAGAAACAAATACAATAAAAGGAAGCCGCAAAATATGCTGAGCGACGATAGGCGATCGGAGAAGTTGGCCATTCTTTAATCGCTATTTTTATCTTACAGGTGCACACAGAACCCTCAACCTCTTATACCTTGGTCTGGTAAGACCTTAAAGCATGAATTGTTGGTGTACAAAACAAGCGAATAAACCTGCATTGCAGTGAAAATAAAAGTGCAACGCAGTTGATTACGATAAAGGAATTTCGCAAAGCATGGCAGAAATTGCTGTGGTGCTCGGTTTTGAATTGGCAACTTTTTCTGCCACGACAACACTGGCATTTATAGCAGCAACGAGACGTCAGGATCACGACAGATGAGCGGCAGGACATCAGACCACGACGGAAATGTCTGTGGCTCTAGTTCGACTTTGACTACGACTTAGAGTTTATAAAGGTGACAGAAAGCGATTTCGTAAGCGTGTCTTCGTGCGCAGTGGACAAAATTATCTGTCGCCACGACGGAACCGGTCTTGCTAGGCGTATCGTCTCGTTGTCTTTAGTACAACCAACCACGCATTCGTCTTGACAGGACAAGAGCCGATGTCTTAAAGCTTGTATCCCTGCAGGACTCACCAAATTTTCTCTCGTCACGGTAAACGATATCTTGCTGTGTTCTCCATCGAGGCAATTCCAGGGCTCTTATGCGGAGAAGCATGCGGTATGTGGCTCTCAGAGACGCGAGGAGCCGCTCGCCCTGTGTCCGCTTTGGGTGGGTTGGCGCGGCCCGTTCTTGGTGCTCCGTTCCGGGAGGGGGTCCGAGCTTCTGGCAATTAGGAAATGATCCGTGAACTTTTCTTTTACGGCTGTGCAGTCAGCCCGCAGACTGTTTTCGCCACTCGCTCCGTCTTCGCCCCCCTTTTTTTGCGCCTGACTTGAGGCAGCGCGGAAACGAATGACTCCCTTTCTGCACGGGAAGGAAGAAATTGAGTGTGTCTGCCTAGGAGACCGGACGAAGCTTTCGCCACCACGGTCTCGCTTCGAGACGCGTGGAGATGTGAAAACAAAATACGGGCCGGCCGCCTGGCCTTCGACCTTCTCCCCGATCCGTGCCGGAGGGTTGTTCGGGCGTCGGTTACTATGAGCGCTTTTTGCCGTGGGGCCCGCGATCTCCGAGAAGCGTAGTCATGAAGCCATCTCGGCAGCCTCGAGTCTTATATAGTCTATATAGCAGTTGCAGCCTTTGCGAGGCGTCGTTCGGAAATAGCGAAGGATTTAGGCTGTGCAGCTAAGGCGTTAATTGCGGTTGCAGATGTGATCGAAATGGAGCTTTAGCTTTTCGTAGTCTGCCGATACCCCGAGTCCACTATTGTGGATATCAGGGCGGTCAGCCAGGAACTTGAACGGGCTGCGTGTCTGAGAAAATAAAACAAACCAATAGAAATACGTGCTGATTCATGATGGGGCTCCACTAATACATCCGTTATCCCTTAACAGAACCGGTGTTGGGTATGTGCAGGTCAGTCGTGCCCAGGTCGACCGTGTTACATGGAGCGAGCAAGCCCCTCTATAGTTCATCAGCTTGAACACGCCGAATCGTAAGTAATGATCACCTGCAACTGGCTTATACTTAAGCTGAGTGCTCGGAATTGCATATACTCATGTACGTGTCTAACGTGACGACGTGGCATCGACATTGGACTTTTATCCAGCGCCGCCAAGTGCGTTCGTGACAAACTAGCTTTCGCTGCACTTCATGTAGAGTTGGGTTGACAGATATAGGACCAGCGCCAGCGTCGCTCCGACGCTATTGTGGCGCCGTCCACCAAGCGGCGCGAAATGACCGACCACTCGCAAGCCAGCCATTCGTTGCAGCTGATGAGGTGGGACGGTATAGCTCCCGCCGCACCGTGAACGATGTCGGTGGTTTCCGGACTCGCCGGTCGGTCACGCTACGTCCCCGATCGAAGGGCACAGCATTTGCTGCTATATACCGGCAGCCAATCGCATCAATATGCGTAGGCGCTTATGCTTGGACGTCTTCTCGAGGCGGGTATACCCGGTGCCGCTTCGCCACTCGCGTAACGAGGGAACGACGACACGAACAGGCTGCGTTTCAATCAAGCGGAATGGCTCCGTCCCTCGTGGAAGACCCCGCAGGCGTGATGCTGCTGGCTCTTTCTCTCTCTTTTGCTAGCGTGCTGCCAGCCCTGCGTCCACGCCAGGGCTGGCTCCCGTCCTTCCGCGGAGTCCTAAGCCAGCTGCGAGATGAAGCCGGAGCAACTGGCGTGCGACTTTCTTAGATCCTTAAGCCCGCGTTTCGGTTGAACGAGATGAAACCGCAGCAAACTGGAGGGGCTTTGACTTTGATCGCGAAGATTACGCGTGCGTGTCCTTTTTCCTCCCCCGGTGCCGACTCATTCAAACTCCCTTTCATGCGAGCCTCTTCATCCTAGGTGGAAGCCACGCGAGCTCGGGCAAGTCGGCGTGAGCCCGTTGCCGAGCGCTCTCCACCCCGACGACGAGGGCTCGCCTTTCCCCCCTGAAACCGGCAGCGTCGCAATTCGCCACCGCCTTTTGAATCCGGAAGAATTACGCTCGGGTGGCTCCATGGTTCAGCGTTTGGCACGTGCGCTCGCTCATCTGAGCCCCGGCTCGTGCATGCAGTATACTTCGGAGGGAGGAAGCGCTTTGGGAGGAGGAGGAGGAGGAGGAGGAGGAGGAGGAGGAGGAGGAGGAGAGTGTAGTCGGAGATGGAGGCGGCGTCCATATTTCAAACCTTTAATTCGGGATTTGTGTCTCTCTCGGACAGGCTGTGTCTCTTCACCCCCCTCCCCCACCTCCCTTCTCTCCGTCACTTTGTTTCTCTCTTTCAATGGACGGGCCCAGTAACTTCTCCGTCCTCTTCTGTACTCCCGGGGTTCCCCCACTCGCTGTGCGGGTGGTGGGCGGTGGAAGGGGTTTGAACCCCTTCCGCCCCCGCCGCCGCCGCCCAGGCTGGAGGTTTTGAACTCTCCTGCAGCGTTTGGCCGCCGTTGCGTTGGGTGTGTACTCTGGCTGTGCCGACCATCATCCTCCCTCGCGTCCGTGTCGCGCGACGAGCGAACCCTTTCTGGCCTAATGGTCGCCGCCGCCGGTCGCTCTGCGGGCGCGCAAATGTGGGTGACGAAAGGAAGTCCCGAGAGTTTGGAACGAGAGGAGAGCTGGGGAGAAGGGGGAGGGGAACGTGTTCGGCGTTGTTAGGGGTAGGAAGGGATGGCCCCTGTCACGAGATTGGGATTGCGTGTGCGCTCTTAATTATCCACCTCTTTTGAGAACGCGAGACTGCGCTCGCCGCCGCTATAGTGCTCGGTTACGCGCTGGTGGGGGAGAAGAACGCACGCTGAGCGGCGCACGCGCGCGAGCATGTGTGTGATGGTTAAGCGGGTCCCGCGTCCTTCGTACATATATATATTCGTGCAAATGGCGGTGCGAGTACCGCCGGCGCCTTGTTCTCGACTAATGGATGCCGCCGACTTTATTATTGCCCCCCGTTCTTGTTTTTGTTTTTCTCATATTATGGAACTCTAGCAGAACAGTCTGATAGCGTTTCTCGCGAGCCATCGTCGCTGCATCCCGCGTCGACGCGGAGCTCAAAAATTCCGCGCGCCACGCCGCGTACAGGAATGGGGGTGGGGAAGGGGGGGGGGGGGGGGGGGGGCTCTTGCGACACGAAGCGCGCCCGCCTCTGCTCTTGTGCCGCTGTATATTCACTCCACGGTTAGTTGACTCTCCGCGGCGGTGGATTGTCTCTATATTCGACCCTCCCCTCCCGCCTCTTCTCTACTTCGCCGCATGCATGCAAGCCGTACAGGGAAGAGGCCGTTTGTAATCATTAAGCGGCGCGAACGTCGCGCGCGCGGCCACGCCAACGCCAACGCATGACGCGCATGTGCGGTGTTGGCGCGTCGTAGACGCGCGTGTGTGGGTGGGCTTCTGGCCGGATGTCCGCAGTGGGCAACGCATCGGGGGCTCACCGAAAGCGCACGCGAGTTAACTGCGCTGGGTTTGCGCGTTACACGGGCCGTTGGGGTATAGGCAGCGTGCCGACGAGTCCCGTGCTGCCGCCTAGCGGCAAGATTTGTTTGTGCTGGAATGGGTTAACACTTGCAGATGCATGCCTGTGCAGTTAGCCCCGAGTGCAACGCGAGCTCGTTTATGCACGTTTTTTCTTTCTTTTTCTTTCTCTTCCCTTGTCGGTGTTGGTTCGTCCGATGTGAAAATTTTAGAGGGAAATTTAGCGAAGGGCAGAGGGACGTTATTTTGGCGCCCCGATTAAAGAACGACACCCGGGGGACGTGATGACCCTTTGGTGGCGAGCTTACTGCGTTGAAAGCCCCTTTTGGGCCTTCTTTCGATGGCAGTGTGTTTGGGATGTTGATCCAGCGTCCTCTTAAAGGGTTGGTATACTTAATTAGCGTAAGGATGGGCTTTCAGGCCGAAATCCGGGGCTTCATAAGGGAGCATGCCGTCCTAATAGCAGAGCAAGTATGTATATTGATCCGATCTCGCTGAGGCGTCGTAGTAGCGCAGAAGGTTATAGCGTCGGGCCTTCGGAAATTAGATTGGTTTTGCGCGAACCCCATCGCCTATTTGTTGCCAATAAATCATGATTTATTTGCCTAATCGGTAAATTATTTAATGGTTTGTATACGGCCATGGTGTCCGCGGTTGATCTATAGAAAGAATTATAAAAATGTATGTGGGTACACTTGATTTTTCACATGCAGTATCGGCTACAGAAACGCGTGCCTAACCCATGCGGGTTTGCCAGAAACTCAGGTCGGTGAAACCAACAAGTCATTTTTCTCGGTGTGGAAAAGTGAAGCCAACGAGGTGGCGCTTTATGCGCGCTTATGTGCGGCACAGGTGTGACTGTAAGAGGTCAGACATCTATAAGAGATAAGTTTATTTTCACGAATTTTATTATTTAGCTAGTTGAATCTCTGCGCACTCTGTAGACTTCACTTAGTCAAAACGATGCGCTTTACGAGACCGCAGATCTGCCGGCGTCTAGTCTTATCAAAGACGTCTGGACCATCAAATTCGTTTTTATTAGCGCGAACTGTCACACAGCGCTTTGAGACGACATAAATTGACTGGCGAACGGACTCTTGACATTGACTTGTTTGGTTGCTTGCTTGCAATGCCTCGGATATCTCTATAGCGCGCGCGCGCGCGCGTGTGTGTGTGTGTGTGTGTGTGTGTGTGTGTGTGTGTGTGTGTGTGTGTGTGTGTGTGTGTGTGTGTGTGTGTGTGTCACACGAACAGACTGACACACCAAGAGCACATACGTACAAACACGACCGTACACGAATATGGGCAGTATTATAATTTGTCAAACCTGCTTAGACGTGTTCGTCAGAAATCTACATGCTTCGTTCGAGACGGCGCCAGAAAAAAAAAAAAAAAATGAAACCGAATTTACTGGTAGCAGACGCTCCAGACGAAAAAACATCCCACTGCTAGCAGACGCGCGCACTGTGCCACAGTCACGACAAGTACACTCGGGGAGGGGGGGGGGGGGGGATACGGCGTTGACCATGGATAAGGATGGGGGCTAGTAAGAGGGGGGGATGCAGGGGGGACCGGATGCGTGTGTAGTGGAGGGACGTTGCCGCGCCGCCGCCGCCGCAAATGACAACGTTCGAAGCGGAACAAATCGGAATGGCCCGCGGCCCCGAAATGAGCAGAGGGATACCCCGCTGAGAATCGAATGAAGAGGAGGAAGAAGATGAAGACAGCAGGACGGGCGTTGTTGTCCCACGAGATGGCGCTGCCGTGTGACCACGCCAGCGGCCCCGTGAATGCCATGGTAATGTTTTCTTTAGCTTCTCGTTCGGGAAAGCTATGCACGCGGTCACACGAATGAAAGCAAGATTATGACCGTCGTGTCAGCGCGTATTCTGTGTGCTTTTGTACGTTTCCTTCCCTTCGTCTTCGTGTGATTATAGCGTTCCTTTGTTGCTGTGTGTCCGCTCTGGGTTTACATCTCTCCGACTTACCTACATCTGCATTTTGCTTTCTCAAAAATGCTCTGCGAGGAGAACGTATGTCCGATCTTGGCTACATGGCTGCCTCAAGGCATTATGTCAGTGACATTAGTTTTTCGCCGCTTTCACCGCGTATTGTGCACATAGGTTTGAATTCTCTCTTTACATCTCTCACCCGCCTCCTCCTCTCTGTCCGCTCATGGCCTTATCCATTTCACGAGGGTCAGTCGGTCTTTCTGACCATGCGCCGAGGCGTAACCTTTGACCCTTCGTTTGTTCGCTCTGCGCGGGCGTTTCCTTTCTGTTTTTACCCAGGGACTTTGTTTTTTCTTCTTCTTTCTTTCTCTAGTTTGTTTATTTGCAAAGGTGGGTCGTTTTGTTTGCGTCTGAGGAGAAAGGCGACTGGGAGCCAGCTTCGGTAAGATGAATGCCGCTCACCCACCTAGATGCGGGCGGCGACGTCGGCGACGCCCTGTCCGGTTTGCCCGCAGTCTCTCGTCCCTCTGCCGGATGCACCGGTGTGGCGTTCACTGCACAGACGTTGCAGCGCTTCTAGTACGAATTTTACCTAGACGAAGCCGGTCGTCCCATCGATGGTGTGTGTAGTGGAAGTGCTGGAGGAGACGTTAGGGCAACCATCCTATGTCGTTGCTTTATTTTTTTTTATTATTATTTTTTAATGCGATAGCGTTGTGCGCGGATTGCACGTACTTTGCACAGGTAGCCGTTTAACGAAGAATGTGGGCCGGCCCCGAATGCAGTGCAGTGTAACGCAGGTTCTCGAAGCGCTAGCTGTAACGAGGGAACGATGCGAGAAACTGTCACGTGATGCGCGCGCGCGCGCGCGCCAGACGTTTCAAGGAGCGACTTTTGGCACGAGAGAAGCGTCCGTGCGATTGCAGTCTAATGGTTTGAGCATTGGGCTGCTGGTTCGATACCATCAACGGTCACGCGTGTATTTACAGCATTAAAAACTGACTGCACCCGCTTTGGAGCTATCTACCTGAAAACTCGTAGCGTGCACCGATCGACCCTGTCGGAGTGTGCATGAAATTGCGAGAGAAATTCGAGATATAGAAACATCACTTTGATAAATGAGCGTGCAAGGTCGCCCGTGATGCTTGCAGCTCTCTCTCTCTCTCTCTCTCTCTCTCTCTCTCTCTCTCCTCTATCTGCAGGTCATAGAGCATTCCGTCTACAAACATCTGTACCTTCATCATCATGATATGAATATTTTTGTGTCCAATTGCAGCATCAATGCCACTCTCCCTGCGGTCTCCAATTACCACTGTTATGCGCCAGCTGATTTCAAGTTGCGCCTGCATATTTCCTAGTTTCATCACCAGACCCAGTTTTCTGCCGTCCTCGACTGCGCTTCCCTTCCTTTGGCACCCATTTTGCTAGTCTAATGGTCCACCACTTATCTACCCTACACATCACATGGCCTGCCCAGCTCCACTTTTCTTTCTTTTAATGTCAGCTAGAATATCGGCTGTCCCCGTTTCCTCTCTGATCCGCACCGCTCTCTTCCTGTCTCTTAACGTTACGCCTAACATTTTTGTTCCACCGCTCCTTGTGCGGTGCTTAACTTGTTCTCGAGCTTCTTTGTTAACTTCCAAGTTTCTGCCCCGTATACATTAGCGCCTGTAGAATGCAGTGATTGTACACATTTCTTTTCAATGACAGTGGTAACCTTCCAATTAGGATTTGGTGATGGCTGCCGTGTGCATTCCGACCCATTCTTATTCTTCTGTAAGTTTGCTTCTCATGATCAGGAACCCCTGTGAGTAATTGATCTAGATGAGCGTACTCCTATACAGACTCCAGAGGCTGACTCGCGATCCTTAATTCTTCCTTTTGCCAAGCTATTTAACATTATCTTTGTCTACTGCATATTAAACTTCAACGCCACTCTTACACTTTTGAGGTTAAGGTCCTAAATCATTTGCTGTAATTCATGCCCAGTGTTCCTGGATAGGACAATGTCATCTGCAAACTGAAGGTTGCTGAGATATTCGCCGTTGACCCTCACTCCTAATTCTTCCCAGTCTAACAGCTTGAATACTTCTAATGATGCCTTCTATACGTACATATATTATGCTGCAAATGAACCTACCTCGGTGGAAAGCAAATACCATCGTACCTGGATCCTGAAGTCTCCAAAACTGTATACTTATGTGGGGAAAAAAAAAAAGGAACGTTATGGGCCTCAACTTTCTCGCGGACTTTTACTGAGTAGTGATTTCTTTAGAAACTGGCTTGCTTAACTAACAATCAAGTTCTTTTCAGTATAACTAGAGAGGCTCCCTGAGGAACTCAAAATTTAATGGATTTTAGTTAATTTTAAACAAAATACCCTTATGCGTGCTTTCTGAAAAATTAATTAACTTTTTACTTGGTCCGGGACCAAAGGCACTCTGTTTATTCTGACATGCTACCTGATCCATGTAGTTTCCGTGAAGTTATTGACCATAATCGCTTAATTTCTTCCCTGGTCCATCACTGAAATGATTGTACTTGCTTGATTATATTATGAATAATATTGTTACGGCTCGTATTTTATTGTACCTGTTTTGTTATTACTCTTCTTTTTCTGTTTAGTCGTTTTCCATTTCATGTAACATATCATAGGAGGCCCCCTACAGTGTCTGCACCAAAGAATTTAAAAGCGTTGGTCCTCCTGTAAAACATCATACCCACCTTTTTGTATGCAATCTATCGGAATAAACTTCAAACTTCATAAACATCTGCGCCACCTACCGTTATCTTTATTTATTTATTGTGGAAATTAAAATATGAAAGGCTACTTAATCATCCCAAAGTGGTATCGCGTCGATGCCGATTCCTGTATTTGTTTGAACGACCCTGAGATGCGACGCAGTGGCGCACCTATGGCGACCGGGACGTCCTAGACATCGTGGCCTGGCATCCTCCTTTTCTGTTGTGAAACGCAGCTGTCCATGCTAATTTAGTTTCATATGTATATAACAGCATTGGCAACCTGCAGTTGCATTTGACCACGGCGCTGTTTAATCAACTATCCTTGCAGAGTGATTTGTCAGCCTGCGTTCATCCATCGGCAAACTTCGGTCTAAGGCACGTCTTTTTTTTTTTTTTTTTTTTTTTACCAGTTAGTGAGGTGTCTTGTCTGAAACCTCTTGTGTGTCATATGTGCCACCGAGATGCGCGCTCACGCAAAATATTACTCGCGATTTCAACTTGTCTCGAATTGTTGCCCTGCCTCGTGTCATTTTCTCCGAAGTGGTTTACGTCATATCCGTTCCCGGCGACGTTTAATCACGCGAATATTACTTGGGATGGCGAGTAACCTATGGCGTTTAATTTCAGTGGTTTGCGACGTGTTGCCTGGGGCCTCTTGTGTGTTGTAGCTCTAATCGCGCAAGAAAGGAGAGAAAAAAAGAGAAGAAAAATGCACTGGGAGGTGCAACAGCGAAGTGTGTGAAGAGAGAAAAAATTGCGAGGTGCACGGCAGATGGCGCCACCAAACCGCACTGCTGGAAACCACTTTTCCCAAGCGTTGTAGTAAATCCACACCTTGCAACACAAGGCGTACCTGAAGCGGCGATGGATGTGAAGGAGCACGTACAGAGCCCTTGTGCAAGAGAGACCAGCAATATTTTTTCGCAACCCCATTCCGTCGCAGTTTTATGCGATGAACCTTGAGCACATTTCAGACCACAGAAAGTGCTCGCCTGCTTTCTTTTTGTCACTATTTTGCTGCGGTGCTGTCATCTATACGCACTCGAGCGAAGAAGGGGCCCAGAGAGGTTTCGTAGTGTGGCAGTGAGTGACCGTGACGGCGCCGACTGCGTCCGAAAAGTCGTGAGCGAGGCGTCCTCCTCCTCCTCCTCCTTCTCCCAGCGTCGAGATCGCCGACCGCACCGAATAATTCGCAATGGCTTCACGGCGTGTTTCAACGACCGATGGACGGGAAGCCCGCTCTTGGTCCCCGTGGTTCGGGGGTTCGTATACTCTTCGGCTGCGGCGTCGCCGTTTTCGTCGCGGGCCAGTGAAGAGCATCGCATTCTTTTTTTCTCGAGGCGCCGCCATCTTGAGAGAGCGTCGAGCCGATCGCGTCCTGGGAAAAGGGAGAGGGCACCGCGGGCACGGACCATCGAAAGCGATTCCTTCGCCTCTGTCATTGTCTTCGCTTCTGAATTATACATCGACCACTTCTTTTGTTTTTCGTTTTTTTTTGTCGCGTGCATTCGCATTCGATTGCACTAATGTGAAACGGAAGCAGCCAATGACAAGTCGACACCCTGACGGGCAAAAGATAGTCGCTCAAACCAGGGAAACAGTGATTATTATGACTCGGCTTTGGAGATCGCGTATTTTTGGCGTCCTTGGCATTTTGTCTCGTCGTGCTTCCGACACGATTACTCGGACTTGGCGTCAATAATTTGGTAAGCGGCATTGAAGATTCACCTCAAACGCAACGCTGAGGGGGCCGCCGCTGTGAAAGTGAAAACATTTACGCTGGCCTCCGCTGCAGTTTGTCTCTGCATAGGCGTTCAAAGTGTCTTACGCGTAAATGTAGATCGTCAAATGTATATAATCGAACAAGTTCGTCTGGAGTTTCCATTGTTTGCAATTGCGGGGTTTATCTCCACGTTACTGAATTTGCAGTCTTGCGAACTTGTTTCAAGTCAGAAGTATGGCACCGAAATATAAAATGTGACATTCTTCGCTACATTACCTTTCTATCTCGTCACCTCTATGTTCCGTAGCCAACCAAAACTAGGTCTGGTTAACCTCCCTGACTTTCTATACAATTCCTGTGCTTGTTCCTGACTGTCCGCGTATCTGTGTCAATTTCGACTATTGTCTTTGTCGCGTTTGCTGCTCCTGTTCGGCCGTGTTACTCTCGCCACGCTTCGTCAGCACACTATATAGCAGCACCGCTTGTCCTTACTATATAACCGCGCCGTGGAAAACTTGAAATAATAACGGCGAACTGGCACGGCGAGCGACGGTGCGAAAGGTTCCCTCCCTGTCTGGGATAGCGAGCAAGCTTTCTTCGGCTACGTTGTTTCTCACACACGTAAGTTATAAAGCGTTAATACCCTAGAAAAGGAGGACGAACGAAGCAGAAGGAAGAGGAAAAAAAATGTGGGGGGGAGGAGGGGTTACCTGAACCGATTCTTCGCCCGATGGAGGTCAGGAATCTTGTTTTCTCCGGGCCTGCCCACACCCCCACGACGCCGATCCCCCCCTCCCCTCCCCCCCCCCTTCCGACCTCCCCACGCCTAAACTACTGCGGCGATGATGTCGATGCCTCCGTGTGCTGCACGCAGCTTCGCGAGCTTCGTCGGTCTGGGTGGCGCGCAGAGGCGGCGGTCGGCTCGCTGTGTGAAGCCACGCCGGCGCTGGCGAGCTCACCAGGCCTCTCGGAGAGAGCCTTCGCGTGCGTGGAAGCGCATCAACGCCGCTCTCCAAAACGCACACACAAAGCCGGGCAAAACGCTCGCGCGCTTGATGCCGACGTGTAGGCACATGTTCGCTACACGGGAAAGCTCTGGGCTATAGCGACGCTGTTTTTATAAGGCTTCGCGCTGAGAGCGCCGAGGCCCCCAACGCGGCGGCGTGGCTGGCGGCGGCCGGTGAAGTGGACCCAATGAAGAGACGGACCCTAAAGACCACCCAGAACATATCATTAAAGGATCGCCGTCTATGTAGACATCATGCCGGCCCTTAGGGGTCCAGCCGAACGGGCGGGCGGACGGGCGCTCAATTTGCTGCCTGCTTCTGACCCCCCCTCCGTCCACCCCGCACTCCCTTCTTCCGCCTCTCTACGTGCCCTCGCCACCACCACCTCACGAACTGCGTCGCTTCAGCTGCCTCTGCCAGCCGCCGATGCCGGTCACCCCCACAACCCTCGTCCTCTTCGTCGATTAGGACTAACCTTGCATATGCGAGCCGGCGGCTATAAGAAACTCTCCCTCTCCCCCCCCTCCCCCCACCTTTATAACTTCATTTTGTGAGCGCGCGCCGAGTAGACTGACGCCGCTTCATCCTTGCTCGAGGGAAGGTCTCGCGAAGACACTTCCTCTCTCGCGGGCCGCTGCCCACCGCCTCTTCTTCATCGTGTCCCCATCGCGGTGTTGTCGCCGTCTCCGCGTGCTTCCCGAGAAGGCTACGCGAGAGAGAACACGAAGCGCGACTGGATGGCGGGACGAAGTTTGCGAGCCCTGTCTCTCACCCCTGTACCCTTCATCGCCGCACTGGGGGCTCTGTTTTTGAACTTCTTCCGTCTCCTTGTTCTGTAGAGTGTTTCGGCGACGTTGCCGTCGTAGTTCTCCGTTGCCTCGAGCGAGAGAGAGTGCGAAGGCGCGTTCGCCCTCCTGTTTTCTTCGCGTGTAAACCGCTTCGTCTTCATCTTCCTCGCCCGTGAGGGACGTTTGTTCTTGCTCTTCCTCCGGAAACCGGAGAACAGGAGTACAGAGAGCGAAACGAAAGGGAGGGGAGGACGTTGTTTTCGCCTGCCACCTACGTGCGGTGCCGCCGGCGGGGTATCTCGACCGTGCCCAACAGCCGAGACTAGCCGAGCCGGTCAAGGAAGGCTGCGAGTGCAAGGTCGTCGCGGTGTGTGGGGTTCGCCGTCGGCGTCCGTCTCGGCGACCGGTGGCGTTGGCGCGTCGCCGCGTTGACGCGTCGACTGGCGCGGTGCGCGCTTCGTGCCAGACAAAGCGAGCGCTTACTTCGCGAATTGCGTGCAGCGTTCTCTTTGCACTGATGACTCACGTGAGCTTATTCTTGAGGACAAACTTGGAGTCCGTCGCCACCAGTATGGTCGTCACATACTCGACCATATATGTATATATATATATTATTGGGTTTACTGACTTGTATTGACTTGTTCGTAGGAAGTAAGCCTCGCCTTGATAGGAAGACGTTAGGATTAGCCAGCGGGCGCCTCATATTTCTCCCTTTGCCTGAATTTTTTTCCTGAAGTCTTGAGACCTCATTAAAAACCTTGTACGCATATATAACCGCGAACTTTAGCAGCTGAGTAAACTAAGGTTTAGACCGCCAAGAAGAACGATTCGGTGCCTACGGCGTGTTTCGAGTTTGTATGCGTCGCTATCAGTGTGTTTGCTGGCAGGAGCTGTTTCATCGAGGCAGCTGAAACGATAGTGTCTGCTGATTCAGGTCTGTCCACCCACGATCTTTGTGAGTAACGCAGTCGCGTTGCTCTAACAGGGGCCTAGTGGAGGTCACTCACCGATAGCCGTTCGCAGTTTGAACGCCTGGTGTGTCGAGAACTCCAAGCAGACGAACTTCAAAGGCACGTGATAGCAACATGGGGAGAGATCAGCTGTAGACGCCTGCACGACTGGCTGATGGCACGACATATACTGATCCAGGTGTTGCACCAACGATGCGATAAACGCAGCGATCACACCAACGCGAATGGGCGGTGAAGCCGTGGTCACGTGCGTACAAACTAGAGCTAATCTCGATGCCCGTGTTGACCTTATAGGAAAGCCGGAAGCGTTTTCGAAACTCGCAGGTGCAGCTACCCTGTGGACTGGGAATGCTCTCATTAGGGCTTCCGTGAAGGCTCTTGGCGATCACGAACTGTGCAGAAGAGGCGCTTCACTAACTCGGCGCTGCTTCCTTCGTCGCAATGGATTACTGCCTCATTATAGCGTACGGGACAGTGCACGGAATTATCCACGCAGAGCTGTTCGCCTCCATTTTGTGGCTTTCTTTTTTTCGAAGTGTCGAGACGGGATTCGCGACAGCCGGCCATTTCGCACACCGGGGTCCCGTCTATCGTCCCGAGTGTTTGGATATGGCCCCTATACAGTTCGGAGAACCGGCGCAGCTGTCATGGCGGCAGTCGCTTGTCGTTTCAGGGGAGCTGCGGTGGTCGGCCTCCTCGCGTCTTGGTGGTCAGCGGGGATGCCTTCAACGACGGTGGGAAGCACGCACGTCTTTCGACGACACTCCCGCAGAACAGCTGTGGGAACTCCGGTGAACGATTTCGGCGTTTGCAAGTGCACGCCGGTTGCGAGAAGCTTTCCGCTTCGCCGGGTGTCCGGCTGTCATTGCATAGTGATGACTTTCAGAGACGCGCAGTCCCGATCCTAGAGGATGGCAGTCGCGCTATGGTCATTGAGCTGCACTATGCCTTGAAACTTGCGTGATGTGCGTGTATGTGGCTTTCTCATAGAAAGTCGCAAAAGTCGGCATTCGCGAATGACGGGCAAGTAATTGAATGCCTAGAACAGATCGCTGAAAGTAACAGATAGACTCCGTGACCGTGTTTTGCAAAACGCTGCCATAGAGAAATAGACTGGCTGTATCGATTATGAAGGAATAAATTAAAGCCGATGTTAATGATGATACACTGCCACCAAGAAATAGGACGACAGGAAATACAGCTGTGGGGGGCTGTAATGGTATCTTTAGAGAGCACTGAACCGTACCCAACGCTTGAACAAAGCCACTGTGTTCCATGTTGTGTTGTATACAGGGTGATCAGTAAGTTTTCCGGAATGTTTAAAGGACGCCTGTATAACATAATTCTAGTCCTTGAGCTGTATTATTCGGAGAGGCGGACAATACTTGCACGAGACACTGAAACGTATATTAATCTAATTAACGAGAATTAACTAAGTAACTTCCTAAGTAATTTACGGCACATGTTGCAATTTACGCATTTTAGCCGGTGAGCTCGCAAGGCTTATCCACTTGGAATAAATCACCGCCCAAGCACTCCGTACAGATGGTTAACTAGCGAAGCTCAAACATGTGGCCCCGGTGTTTATCACTGGGTTAATCCCGACGGTTCATTAAACGACGGCTTGGTAGGCTGCCGGATCCTCAGTACACAGTTGCTGGTTGCGCTCGGCTGCACGAGCCTGTTCTTGTGCCCGGGCTGCAGCAACGGCACGGCGTAGACGAGCTCGTTCCCGGTTCTGCTCGCGGCGTTGCTGATGGAAAGTTGCCTGCTCCTAAGTAGTACGTATGACGCGAGGCCTACTCATTTCGGAGCCGAAGAGAAACTGCTGCGCGCGCGCTCGGCTGCGACGGAGAGCAACGACGTCACCACTGGCGCAGCTAATCCAGCATCACCTAGTTAGCACATGGTCTTTTCATTCCGATCTATGACGTCATGTTACCTGGCCCGACTGCCATGGAATCTAATGGGGATGCTCCCGAGTAAGCAACAGTGATTTTGACGTTCCACTTTCATTACGCGAGCCTTATCAATGGAAATTTCGGGCCAGGTAGCGTGACGTCAGGAATCGGAGTAAACAGGCCTTGTCCTATCTAAGTAGTGTCGGCTGATCGCGCGCCTCTCTTTCTCTGTCTCTTTCGTGCATGCGCGTGTGGTTGCGCTCGAGGAAATTTCGGCGTACAGGCGACCGACAGACGGACGCACGAATTGGCTAGCCATATGCTGATTCACCTCAAAATTACAGAATTTCAAACAAATAATCAAAACACAAGCTGCGTTAAAGTGAACTTCGGAAAGACGGCATTCAGAATGGTTGACAGGACTACACGCTATTGTAATATGTTGTGCGCTTCGTTTGCACATTAGGAAAGTTTGCTGTTGGGCTGCTTGGTACATGATGCGAAGAATGTAAACAATGCAGAAAGCAGGACAAGAGATAGAGAGACAGCGAAATCGTGCTCCAACAGGATGAAATGCTCACTTTCTACAAGGATAAAAAAAAAAAGAATTTGGAGGGCGCTTATGTCTCTCCTTTAAGAATGAAACGCGATTGCATTCAAAGATCCCTGACTGCTTCTCACGCTTCCGGGCAGCTGCAGCCTATGTAACCGTAATGTTTACCGGGAAAAGCTGGCAGCGAACGCTATCAGCAGAGGCGAGGTTTCTGGTAGAAATGCGGCCTCTTCAGCAGGCCGATCTCAGATGTAGAGCACAGCTGCGCTAAAGAAAAATTATATCATTTTCAGGTTTCTCTTATTGCTTAGCAGCATTAATATTTCAGTCTGTGGAGATTTACCATAAAAGACATGCGTTGTCGGGGCTTTTCCTCGCGACATTTGTTTGTGGGCTGTCATTCTCAAAAGTCCGATGAAGCACTTTGTCAAGAATAAACGACGGAGGAAGGGCAATAGAGAGCCTCGATTTCGTTATTCATGCATAAAAGCCAACCGACAACGAAGCCAAGGAAACATTTGTTTCTTGTTAACGACTCCCAGTGCCGGATGGGTTACCCGTAGAGGGGAAGTAGGAGAGTTCGTTCCACAGTGGTCATGCCGTTTCCTGTCGGTGGCTGATGGACGCGTACGGCCTAATTTTCGACCAGCCTGGTTCTTGTAGCCAGGCCATCAGAATTATTCTTTAAATGCACATAGAATGTAGGTGCCCGTGGTTTCTGTGTGTGCGTGCTCTCGTATACATGATCATTTTTTTTTATATATACACATCTCATAGCATCGCTTCAAAATCATGTAAAGTGTCTCTGTCACATCATGATTGTACATAGCCATTGTGTACACTGTATATATATGGAACATCATTTTATGCATGTGACAATTAGTTTATGTGTAACTGTGCTTTTCCGTGGGTTTATATGTGGTTTTATGTTACTAAGTGACCACTCGCACACTACTTTGAATACGTGCCGTGTATACAATGCTTCGTTTCTTGTATATGTTATCGTCCTGGTGGAATCGCTCCGTGATTGGGACTCATTGTTCGTATCGTCTCTTGTTTAAATAAACTTTTTCAAAACACCCCAATCGTCAAGCGCCTGAAGCACAAACTCAGGTGTTTAAAGAATGCATTGCATCCAAAGTAGTGTGGCGTGTAGCTTCCCCACAATTTGTAACCAAGTTATCGAAACCACAAAAAAGAAAATCCTCTTTTGAAAAATCACTAACACTACTTATCCCGTTTTCTCTTTGGAAAAGGAGAGGTATTCATTCATTCATTCATTCATTCAGAATTTATTTAAGACAACGAAAAGGTTGTCCAGGGTGACGTGGCAAAAGGCATACTTTGCCTGACGAGGCCACGCCACCCGGATGACAGGCGGCACCACAGGCTACAAAAATCAAGAAAGAGCATTACATAATAGAACACACATTCAATATTTTTTACACAATACATAAGACATCCTTACAAAACACAGGCTTTCGGCGGAAAAACAAACAGCATACTTCAAAACACAATTGGACCATAGCAGTATTTACAAAACACACTAGTGATAGGTATACGTTCAGTTTTCACCTTTAAGGTTCATTTATGAGCATTGCTTTAATTAACATTTTGTATTTACGTATAGAGGGAGTGTTGCGTACAGTATCCAGAATAATAGGGTATTGATTATTTAAGTCAGGAATTTGCCATCCTAACCTCTGAAAACCGTAATTAGTGCGTACACGAGGTGTTTCCATACATTGTTTCCTAAGTTCGTATGTGCTAAGTTTAGTGTGATAGGTGGTTTCGAAGGTTATTTTGTCTAGTTTGTACTGGCGTAATATTTCCAGACATAATTTGTATGTGTGCAGTTTACTTATTTCTAGTATTCCATAAGACCTAAACAAGGGCCAGCAGCTGCGCAATAATTGTATTTTCCCAATAGCTCGTAACGCCCGCTTTTGAATTGCAAAGAGGGAATCTCGATTTGTTTTTGTCGTCGTTAACCATACAAGGGAACAGTAGCTTAAACGGGAATGTATTAATGAATAGTATATTTGCCGTTTTATGGACGCCGGGAGATATCTTTGCAGAATCATTGCAGAAGTAAAGCGAGAGCAACATAAAGCAGTTTACCCTGTATTAACCAAAACTAGAACGCTGATGAGAGCAATACTAAGTAAAGAGCTTATGTGAAATGGACTGGATGTATTTCTGAGAAAGCGGCATACAAGGTTTTCGATCGTTAAGGGCAACAAAGTTGAAATCCCTATAAACCAATATTAATTTTTTTTGGTTCCCAC
Organism: Dermacentor andersoni; assembly: GCF_023375885.2. NCBI lineage: Eukaryota > Metazoa > Arthropoda > Arachnida > Ixodida > Ixodidae > Dermacentor > Dermacentor andersoni. Next base: position 106,258,481 of record NC_092824.1, read on the forward strand.
TAAGTGGAGACCTCAGAAGTCATTAATCGAAGGCATGTGATCTCACAAGGTTGAATGCTAGTACCCAAAAAAAGTTTACATTATTGTAAATATTGGATGTACATAGGCATTGTATAAGTGTACGAGTTCCAAAGGTATTGTATAGTGGGCATAGGAGCTTATTGTGTATAGTGTGATCACGCGGAACGTGACTTCAAAGGATCAATGGAGATGCATTTGAACTGTATTGCATGGTAATGCATATTTGTTTTGCCACTGTGATAAGAGCAGTGTATAATGCTTGAAGTCATGAGTGCCTGTGCAATAAAATTTATCTTGGTGTAGTTTAATTTGGAATGTAACAAAAATGATGGAGAAAATGGAAATAAAAGTGGACGAAAAGGTAACTTCGCTTGTGGGAGTCGAACCCACAACCTCCGCGTTTTGCGTGCGTTGCACGACTCATTGTTCTACGGCGACGGCTATCAATTCATCTACTAAGTTTGGTATTGATGCTTACTAGATCTAGCCCTAGGAGTGAGTGTCACCCGGCGCGGATGTGGCGGATGTTGGCGGATGTGGAACATCCTTTTTTTGCCCGATGGCGTCACGTAACACGTGATCTTAGGAGAGCATGGTACGCGGCTAATAAACCCTCGCATGCTGCCTAATGGCATCAAGGCTGCCAGAGTCGAGAGCCTCGCAATGAATCATGACCACATAAAGCCAAGAGACAGTGAAGCCGAGGAAAGCATCGGGGAAACGAACTGTGGTTGAGACTGGAATGTAGAAAACAATGAAGAAATGGGAAATGAAAGTGGACGAAAACACAAGTTGTCGCCGGTTGGAACCCAGCCCACAACTGCCGCATTACGCGTGTGTCGCGCGACCAATTGTGCTATGGCGAAGGCTGTCGATTCGTTCACTAACCTCGGTATTTATGTTTACCAGATCTAGCCCTAGGAGTGTTAGCCAGCGTCACTTAGAGCCATGGTGGGCAGATGTTGAAGGAATGACCAACTTACGTGATAGAATGGTGTGGGAATGTAACCCGCATATACCGCATATCGTATAACAAGGCGTGGCATATACATATACCTAAATATACTCGGCGAATTTCGCTCATGCGACGCCAACGCCGGCGCCGGATGCCGACACCGTATTTTCCACTACACGGGGCCCTTGCCGTCGCATGAGCGTTTCAAGTCAGAGAAGCTGTACGTCTTCGATACTCACGCCGTGCGTGGTTTCATCCAAGCTGCCACGGCAGGTCGCGGGCCGAAGAGAACAAGCCCCAACCTAGCGCTTGATTGTAATGTGGCGCCACCTGGAGCAAAGAAGTGGAACTACTTGTTTCGTCACAATTTCGTTCCCTTCCTACTCGGTCGTCCGGGCTTGCAATTCTTCACAGCATGTTGCTGGGTGACGTGCCCCTCCATGACAGCATGGAGGCGCGAAGTATGCCGTTTGTTGTAGCAGACGACGATAAGGAGGAAGGCTGGTGCTGAGCAGTTCCCGCCGTAACAAATTTCTCGTTGCGCGTCTTGCATCATGTCTAATTATTTGTGACCGTATAACCACTTCTAGAATACAGAATTAGCTTGATATATTTAACCTTGGAGCGAGGGATTGTAAAGTATTTTAATCAGCCGCGCCCAATGATGGTGTGTGCCTTATGGCATGAACTATTTGATTATCTAATGCCGGAACAATTGAATGTTTATATGGGTGGCCCAGCTAACGTTAGCCAAGGTATTCAATTACAGAAAAAATTGAAAAAAGGAAAACACGGTGTAGGATGCGATCTTGCGACCTACCGTGTTCGGTCTTGAGGAGTATCAAGTCTGACGACCGGGCACTGTAGTTTTTATAATTGTCATGCTCAGTGTTTTTCAAATCCTTTTTTATTATTATTGAACAGCTTGGCTAACGTTAGCTGGGACGCACGGTATATGTCCAGAGGCAGTCGAATTTCATTGTGTAATCACCGCTTATCCGAGATAGGTTCGTGAAAACGACCTTAAGGAATGTCGACAGTTAGTCGAGTCGGCGATATATCATTTAGGCTTCCAGTTTTTTTTTTTTGTGCCGTGTTTTCTTTTTGTGCTTCATGCGTTAAGAGGAAAACGACACTGTCGAATTTGCAGAGCAATTACAATACCATTTCATCTCTACCATGAATCCTTTTTTCTATTGTCATGTGCCACTTCTGACATTGTCTGTCGATTTTATTTTTAGGCCGTTTCAACTTAATTTACATTAGCACACGTTCCCTCACAGGAGGCGACTTTTTTGCTGATATTTATATACCGAGAGCTTCAACTGTATAGGCTACTTATGCGCTTTGAAAATATTTACTGAAAGGTACTTGCTTTCTCCGAACTTTTATGCGCTATACAAAACGTTGTTTTCTTTTTGTTTGTTTGTTCGGTAAACTATCTGAGTCACGGTGTTTAGTATTTCGTGGAAGTAGGAATCATGTGTTGTGTGGCGAGCGATATATGTTCGGCCTGTGTGGGTCCATCCAGCATTTGTAAAATGTTACTTATTCAAGCATTCCAACGTGTTATACTGCCGTTATTGGAAATGTTTTTTAGACTCCTAAAACAACTAGATGAGGTGAGATCTCCAAGTGCCGTGGAAATAGGGATACATTTGTTTAGTGTGATGCGCTGCGAAACTTCCATGCGTTTGATTTAAATCTACTGTTGTAAATATTTCCTGACCCCCCCCCCCCCCCCCCGTACTATCTTATTTTCGTTAGTCAAAAGCGGCTCGCAGTTGGCTTCTCCGGTGACTTCGGTCAACTAAGCAAGGCACTTTGTTAATCCTTCTTGGCTGATGTTCTGGTGAAGAAAAATATGTGTTTATGAATAACTTGCTTTAAAAAATTGCTATCGATAAGTGTTCAAAAGCGTTACGCGCGGGCAAGATTTCAAACGCAACCATCATATACGAGTGTAATTACGGGTGACTAAAACTCTCATTTCAACTGCCCGAAAGAAACAGCTTCACTGGAAATTCGTTTGTAACTCTGCAAGGTCGCAAACATCTGCTCACGTTTTCTGTTTCTTTCTTTTTTCTTTTTCTTGTGAATCATTTACGTTTTCCGTACTTTGTTGTGTATGAACTCGACAGTACTATTGCCCTGCACCAACGATAATATTGTGCTGGATAGACTTCTACGCCAATAGCATTATTTGTTGAATTATTAAAATTTAATCCCGGCCACGGCGGCCGCATTGCGGGGAGGGCGAAATGCGAAAACACTTGTCTAGTTAGACTAAAGTGCACCTTAAAGAAACCCAGGTCGTCCTAATTTCCGGAGTCCCCCACTACGGCATGCCTCATAATCAGAAAGTGGTTTTGGCACGTAAAACCGTATTATTTAATTTTTAAAATTAAAATTGTAGCAAATGGTTTTTATATGCGCTGTGTTGCTGTATGGCTGTACGGGGTCAGAGACGTTTGTCGGGCACTAATTACCTTTCGCCACATCACAATCGTGAGATTTCATGGAATCACGTATATGGCTGGCAACTAAAATTTACTGACAAGCACGAATATATATACCAAGGTAATGTTGTTTGCCGTCGCTTGGAGATGCTCAGATTATTTTTTTCGTTCCGCCTAATTAGGCGATTCTTAATTAATTAATCAACGTCTAAACTATTATAATTCGATGAAAAGTGTCAATGTGAAAGTTGTAGACCATCATGAAAGCTTCCGATAGAACATTCTGTTGCTCAATGCGTGCTACATAAAAGTGCTTTTCTGAGAGTAAAAGAAGCCCGCAAATACACGCAAAATTGCCGTGCGACTGGCCGGTCGCGCCTCTCTCTCACTCTGTGTGTGTGTGTGTGTGTGTGTGTGTGTGTGTGTATATATATATATATATATATATATATATATATATATATATATATATATATATATATATATATATATATATATGTTTGTATGTATGTATGTATGAGAGAGACAGAGAGAGATTGTACCTTTTGTACTCTACCCCCCCCCTCCCTCCTGGGCCCCCTCGAGCACTAAATAGTCAGTACGCCTCTGCACTATGAAGCATCTGAGATGGAGCCGGTGGAGGACTGCAGATGGTTGCAATCCAAGCTGCTCCATAGTCATAGTCATAGGACAGGCGTAGGACAGGTCACTGTGCCTGTGATGGTCATCTTCTGATCGTTGTGTCTTTCGAAATGCGCTATTATGTGTTATAAGGTGAGAACTGTTCGTTCGGAATTCCCTCTTTAGTCTAGATAGAAATATCGAAATTATTGGTTTGTAGCAAAACCTAATGCGCTCTCCCTTGGGTGACGCCATCTGGCAGATGACGTAAGTTGTGCGAAACGTTGAACATTGAACCGCTTTTTGCAATTATGCTCTCGGTTTGTTTGTTTATTACTGTGCCTCATTGCCCTTTTAGCTGGTTTTACCCCAATAAAACATTGGATATTGTCACATTCCAGTAATGTAGAAGGAAGAATTCTGCGAAAGGATTGGGTATAAGCATGTGGCTCTCTCTTGGACGAACTTGTACCGGCCGATCTGAACTCGTGATTTCCGTTCGTCCCCCCCCCCCCCCCCTTTTTTTTTTAAATGCACGCATCGCCGTACATTTCAGGGTGATCACTCGAACACATTTCCCGAACGTGCAATACTATTCGCTTCGCGGGCCAGTCTGATTAGACGACTTTCGCTATGTCGAATCGGGGACTTAGAAAAAAGAAAGCAAGAAATCGGTTGTAGCTGGTGGGTGTTCGCCGAGTGACAACTCAATAACGTGATAATCCGACGAAAAACACTCGCCGGTAATATGTAAGACAATGTACGCTTAATAGTTGTTTTTTTTTTATGCAATTGTCAGCAGTCAAAAAAAAAAAAAAAAGGTTCACCCAGCGTGCACATCGAACAGGTCTTCGCGTGGAGAGCAGCATTGCGTTAAGAAGGCCGCGCCGAAGGAGATGATGACAAAACGAATTATGGGGGGAGGGTATCGACTATAAACCAACCTAATCCGGCATTAGGAAAATGACTCGCAAAAAACTCGCCTTCCGCGCCCAATGCGCCTCCGCCCCTTCTACGGCCACTCCAGCAGCGACCGCTGCTTTGGTCTCGCATTATTCTTGCTCTCGTTTTCTTTTTGCCTTACTCTAACGCAAGCTCTTGCTTCGGTGCCTTTGTGCTGCAGTTCTACGCTTCACGTTCGGCGCGCTCGGTGCGTACGCACGAGGAAGGCTGCCGGCCGCACGTTGAATCCGATTTGCGTACGGACGTGGACCGAATGCACGTTCAGGCCGGCCGGACGTCCGTGCTTGATTGCTCGTTTGACCAATTTCACATAGACCGAGGGCTGGGTCCCGCGCGGAGGGCGTCATTGGCGGCCGTGGAGAGTGCATCGCAGGGGCGCGGGCTTTTTCGGCAGGATGGGAAGTGGACGTGCCTCGCATGTTGCCAGACACCGCGCCTCTCTAATCGTTATAGTTACGCCTATCACCTCTCTTGTCTCGCGTATGCTCTCATCGTTAAATACTGTGGCCGCAACGCCTATCATAACTTCCTTACGCGATAGGTTAAGTAGGTACTTCGGTATTGTGCGCGTTGGAGGTTTTCTTCCGAAGATCTATCGGCTTGCTACAGGGAAAGCTACGTGTGGTTCTCTCTACTTGTTATGTCTAACCAATACCTGTTCGTTTGCAACGCAACGTTATTTCTGAAAGCTAGCGTCCAATTTGTGGTGCGTAACTTCACGAGAGACGTGTAAAATTTCGTGAGGCAGGGTTTTCGTAGTGTAACTGCCATGACAATTTCGAAGTCCGAGTCAAGGACCAAATCCTCTGGATGAAGGAGTAATTTAATAAGATGAAGGTATGACTATGGTAAGCCATATGAAAGTGCTGGCAAGTGTCGGATGACGCCAAATATTATTATAGTATACTTGCGTACACGAATCAGAGGCTGAATTCACAAAGAATTTTTTCGTTAATTGTCTGGAATTTCTTCTTACGAACGATTCCGACGTAAGAGATTTTTGCGAATTTGGGATGCAGTTTCCGTACCGGGGTGGTTGATGTGACGTGTCGTCATAAAACAGTCTTTCACATGTAAGCACCGCAAGGAGAAAAAGCGCGCGGCACTCCTATTTATTTTTGCACGAATACGATCAGCGTATACCACGTCATGCTGCGAGCAGCGTGCTACTTCAGCGTGACAGTTGACTGTTGCTCAAAAAGTAAACAGTTTTCGTTCCGTATGACGATGTGACGATAATGTCGATGACTCCAGCTGCGGCATTCGAAACAAAACTCCAGCATCAAGTACGTGTGAAACTACAGAACATCTACTGTGCTACTGCCCATCTTTTCAAAACGAAAGACGTGACCTCTGCACAGCTCTGAATCAGCTAGATAGAACACCGTTCACCTTGAAGATCTTGGGACCATGGCCTCGTATACCGCAGCTACAAAAGGCCACAAAAGCTCTGCAGCGATATTTGAAAGCTACTGGATTGAGTCAGCGTCTGTGATCCGGACTGAGTGACCGAACGATATACCCAGTAGACTTTCTCTTCTTCTTTTAAGCTTTCCGTCCCCCTTTTCCCTTTTCCCTGTGTAGGGTAGCCAACCGGGCTCAGTCCTGGTTAACCTCCCTACCTTTCCTTTATCATTTGCTCTCTCTCTCTCTCTCTCAGCATCAAGTAATAATACTTAAGTGTTCCCCAACCTTTAACTTTTAATCTGCGACGATTGTGTGATAGTTTCTACGGCCAGGAAAATATCCTCTAGCGCTTCGAAGTATGTTTCATAGTCGAAGGGCTCCTCGGTTCCTCGACCCCTCGCTTCTTTTTGGCCACCTATATTTGAATGAGCCTGAATTTAAACAACCTCTTTTTGGAATCCTTTCCCGTATCGCCTATTGCCATGTGAAAGGCAGTCGCGACTTCAACCGGGTGCCATTGCACGACTTTCATTTAAACGGTCGATCATTTCAACTGAGGATAATTTTTCTTCGATATATTAGTGTTATACTTAAGCACGAAGCCAAGCTTCCTCTCCACATAGCGTCTCTCATCGTACACCCGGTTTGGGGCTTAAGTGCACTAAGCATTATTACCATGCTAAAACGTGCCAAGCACACTGGGTGCTAATTTTTATTCTAATTTTTTTTTTTCAGAATCGTTGCCTATAGCCTTGTTCTGGCTTTTCCCGAATCTTCTGAGGAGATGGATTACCCCAAAGTTAAGGGTTCTCCACGCGTCATTAGACACATCAGCGAATGAGAGACGTTTCGCCGCCCCGATCCATCCAACATCCGAAAGCGCCCAGACGTGCGCAACTCGAAGAAGTTTTGCGCACAAGAGTCTTTGACGCAGGAGAATACGGAAAAAAAAATAGAAAAGGTCATTTTGTTTAGCACGACCTTCGTTAAATCGGGGCCTTCCCTATGCAGTCTTCGATGTATAGGCGGCGGAACGCACCGCCCTCAACCCCGACGTGTACCCCTGTCGTCACCGCAGACCCACGCACACACATCGCACGGTCTGTTTGATAAATGACCTGGAAATGATCACTCTCCGGGGGGATCGTGCCGCAACGGCGACGCATATAGGAAGCGTGCCACGGCGACGCGTTCAGGAAAGTTTGCACTGACGACGGACGCAACTTTTCTGGGCGATTCAACTTGGTTCGGGCCTGGTGGCAGGAGGGTCGTAGTCTGCTGCCGGTTCCGCACCGCGTCCAACTTCTCTCTCTAATATGGCTGGGAGGAGAGTGTGCATGGAGTGTCTTTTCTCGGCGACGGGTGGATCGAGTTTTATCTCTCGGAATGAAGCTTTGGCCCGCCCCGCTCGGAACGTCCATTTTAGGCCGACTTCCTTTGCTTAAAAGGGAGCAACGTCGTATCGAACTTCGCGGATGTTCTCTGAAAGCTACATCCGCGGTCAACTTTCTGTTGCAATGGAAGAGCGGGAGCTTTTTACGCACGCGTTTTTCTTGCCCCAAAGTAGTCCGGTAGCGTTGGACGTCGATTTTGTCCTCGGTTACTCTGAGCAGATGCGCAATCAGCGTAGTTTGCCACTAGCGATAGTTTCGGATACGCCAAAACGTAGTTGAGCTAGGACTAAAAAAATTTTTGTCTTATATTTAATGTAAATATTGTGTTACTAATATGTTTGTCTTCTCTTTTGGCTCACTAGTCTCGATGTGCACTGCAAGTCCCCAAAATGGACAGACCTCCGTGACCGACCGTAGCTTTGATGTGCGCCATCGGAAAAATTTGCGGCGACGTCAGTATTTTTCTTCCTTTCCTGCTTTCTATCTGTCCGTCGCCAAACCTCCTTTCTCCTGTGCAGGATAGCGAACCGGACGTGCGTCTGGTTGCCCTCCCTGCGTTTCGTTCACGTCTCTCTCTCTCTCTCTCTCTCTCTCTCTCTCTCTCTCTCTCGCTCTGTTTTCGCAAGAGGCGCCTCTCTCGATCTTTCGAAAGCTCGAAGAAGGATGCCAGACTAATGGCACCCTCCCTATTAGGCGAACACGCGTCATCCTAGCTCAGAAAAGTCCGGCTCCAGAAGTCGCGCAGGCCGGGGACTCCGTGGCGCCATTCCACAGCTACCAGCACACGACGCACCGCTTACTGTGTAGCGCGCTGAGATGGATCGTTATGGATCGCCGTCCCGTTCGGTCGTGTACAGCGACGGGCCGGAAATTAATGCGGATCAAAGGCCGATAACGCTGCCGTCGAAAGAGGCAGCGGGCGCGCAAATGGCGACGATGCCCTCCTCCTCCTCCAACTCCTCTTCGGATGCAACGAGTGGATAGCGGGGAGGCGCTTCACGATCTGTGTATGGACACACGGGGCCATTCGCGTCCTCTGACCACCAGCTTGCCTGCACGAATACGTATACACAGTAGGCGTATAATGGGCGCGTCGGGGTCGTCGAAATTGGGATGACGGTCCTTATGGGTAATGGGAGGGGGGGGGGGGGGGGGCGTCCCTCTTTCCGTTTCTCGGCTACGACCGTACACGGCGTCGACAGGACCTAGCGTCCTGAAGCCTTTCATGTCGCGCATTGGCGACGAGCAGTGGCGCACATCTAGCCAGAAATTTCGTTCGGGGGTCACGTTCCAGCTCGGCCTGCTCCTTATAGAATTTGTCCAGGGATGAAATACATGAATAGCAACTGCATTGCCATTGTCAAAGATGCTGCAAACAAATTTTTGAACGCAGCGCGCACTGTCAATACATGTAAAGTAGGTTTTTTTTGTTCATAAAAGTATATATTGGTATTTCCTCAAGAATTGTGCCAGAAGTAACTTATATCAATGTGTTCACCTTTTTTTGTCTGTTCAATAAGTGAACAAAATATCACACGAACTTTAGAACCATATCAGTTCGAAACTAGCAAAGCAGTGCATGCCGCTGATATGAAAAACTTAAATAATGCGAAAGGAACAAGTTGAAGACAAATATTTGAATGAAATTTTGTTATTCAAGAACCTTGTCTACATTTTTGTACCATGGAATACAAATATGCTATGGAATGTACAAATGCGAAGGCACAGACTTATAAAGGCCAAAGAAGTGTCACTGGAAACAAAGTTAACTACATGTGTACGCAAAACTTCGCGACAAGATATTTAAATATACCTATCTAAGCAGGAGTCACTATATACAATGCGCCAAACAAGGCAAATAAACATGTTGCGCAATCACAGATTCACAGATCACAGAATTCTGAGGACCCCTCCTCTCCCCACTCTCCCCCATGCGTCGCGCGCTACGGAAGGCGACGCGCTTCCTCCCCGCTTGTTTCCCTTGCGCACACCAGACTGAGAAACCATCGTCGGCTCCCCATCTCCCCTCCAACCTGCGCTTTCACTCGCACATACAGTATGCAGCGTGCGGTGGCGATGTTATCGCCCGTAGAGTTTATACGGGGCGTGACGGCGACGGCAGGAATGCGCCTGGAGTCTCCATATAATTGCTAACGCAATATTATAATGAGAGCATTCGACAACTGAAGAGTCCCGTGGCCAATTACTTTCCGCAAAAGAAGTGACAATATCGAACTTTCACCATGCGACCATTCGCTGCGCCGTAACAACATCTTTTCTTCTTTTCTGAGGCAGGGGCACCGAAATGAAAAAAAGAAAAGAAAAACGAAAAGGAAGGCATGTTGGCCGCAATCGAATGCCTACTTTGGGTGCCTAATCTGGCTACCCAAGGAAAATCGAGGAAAACGTGAGATGCTTGGCCCACGTAGAACCATGCTCGATATCATACACCGGCAAGGCAAAAGACTTTCCGCAGAGGTTGGAGTAACATCGAAGTAAAAGTGATGCCCTCAAGCGAACGCGTTGCAATCCGTCGAGTCTCCACAGTGATGGCGGCGAGCGGCCATGGTTTCTTTTTCTCGTCTGCTCGCCAGAGAGCGTCTAAAATTCTGTGGCCAAAATCTACTCGGCCAGGCAAAAACGAACGCCACCAAACTGCACCGCGCGGTGGTCGGGGCAACACGAGAAAACCGCATGCTCTTGGCTGGCTCTGGCAGCCCGCGCGTAGCGAGAACAAGAAAATTGAAGAGGGTGAATGAGTCCTCGCGAATAAAAGTCAAAATAGAAAATAACGTGATACCATGCTGACATGGATGCTTTGGCGCGCGCAGGTGAAAAAAATCTTAATATTCTTTTATGTGACATGAAAGCACAAATGAACCACCGCAACGCTTCGTCTCATCGCACCTCGCTGCGTGCTTTGTCAACTTGTCTGATAGCGTGTTGACTTGGTTTGCCTCGTGGTATTGTCCGATGCACGACTTTACAAAAGTCAATGCACCTTTGGCGTCAAATGTTTATACGAAGATTAAACCCACAAATTTTCGGAATTGAAAGTGTAATGCACGACTTTGGAAATGTCAATGCACCTTTCGCATCCAAAGTTTGATAACTTTATGCACATAAAGCTTTGAAATCCATGTGCTCCGTATATTCCCCGGCCTCCACGAGATGCCTCGACGAGCCCGCTCGCCGTCAAAACCCCCTTCAAACTTTGTGCTCGGATGGGGACCCTTGCGTTGTGACTCCCGTGCAAGGGCGTTGCCACGAAATGCAGCCCGAGGTGGCAATGTTCGCGCCTAAACGTCTTTTCAAATTTGAAAAAGTCATTCGAGACAAAATCCAGAATGATTTACTGCGCCGAGGGTTGTTTTGGTTGGCGGTGCGTGACAGCACGAAAAAATGTCGGCGGAGGCGGGGGGGGGGGGGGGGGGGGGGAAACCCCATAATCCTCCCTGGCGACGAGTACCGCCATTTTTTTTCTAAATGCTATGTGCAGTAGGCATTTACCATAGCGTATGAGTTGCAAAATCATGTTCCACGATCGAATATCCCAGACCATGTATTGAAAAGATGCAATCAATACAGACGTCAGCCAAGGCAGACTCATGATCGGTAAGGCAGTGACTCAGACAATCACGGTTCGGTGATCACGTGCGCACACAATATGCCAGCAAATCAGTCACGTAATCAATCAATCAATCAATCAATCAATCAATCAATCAATCAATCAATCAATCAATCAATCAATCAAATAATCAATCAATCAATCAATCAATCAAAGGGCGCCGACAATTACAAATATTTTTGCGACCGTTTACGAGCATTTTTACCGATGTCTTTACCACTTACGTTCGTCGGAACTACAAATGTAATTATCTACGGAATGTTGTCGCACTATCTATTGGTATGTGCACTATGCTTCCGAACTTTCGCATTTTGACAACGGTAGTACGTGAAAAAGTGACAAGTGTAAGCGTGAAAAATATTGTGACTACCGTGTTGCTGTAAATGGTATAACGAGGAATACTGTAGAATTCTTGAAACAGCGACCACTACAGAAACCCCAATTCATGTTTCTCTTCTCGATGCTTCTTACATAGACCAATAACTAACGACGCTCCCGTTTAACAATTGTCCACCTGTACACCATATACACTCATGTGATGGCCGCGCTCGTGTAAGGGCCGCACCCCCAATTTGGCAGCCCAAAATTGGGAACAAAAGTGTACAGAGGAGAAGCACTCGCGTCCGGTGCCTCGATGCCGCGCGCGCGGCATCGAGGAATTTTTGGATGCTGCGTACTTCGGAATGCCGCTACTGGATGGCGAGAGCCGGGGTATGCAGAAGATCCGGTGTGTGCGCAAGTCGCCGCCTGGGCCGAACCACTTTGACCAAAAGGTTCGGTCCCGTGTAAGGGCCGCACCTCGTCAAAATTGTAGAAAAGTAATAGTGCGGGCCTTACACGAGTCTGTACGGTATGCTTTTATTTTCCCGTTGGGGGCACACGTGCTCGTTGTCATGCTCACGTATGTCGCTCTTCACGGCGTCAAGGGTATTACACGAAATAAAGAATGTAGCGCGGACTGCACGATCGACATCAGCCGACATTAAGCGACTTGCGAACAAGACGAGGTACAACTGGCCTTTTTTGAGCGCTGGTGCAAACATCTGGCAGGAGAATGAGCGAGCGACAGTGGCACCGTATGGAAAATGTCGACGCATTCACCTCTCCTCAGACACATAATAGCAATTCCAACCGCGGCCTTCATTGCTTCAGCTTATCTCCCTAACAGCTTGCATTCGCAGAAATTTTCTGGGCTCTCAAACGTCTCAGCGTTGAATATTTTCCTGATTGCCCTCTTTCCCAATACCGCTATGAGTAAGACGCAGTTGCCGCGATTGTGCACCGTTGCCCTCATTATTTGCATGTCACTTCAGCAATTGCACATCGTTACAGGCACAGCTTGCCGATGTCGAAGCAACCATTGAATCAACTACAGAAACGCGAGTCGAAAGTTCACTAGGACACTTGGTAACAAGCACTCTCTCGTTTATTGACATTGAGTTATGTCAGCACACATTTTCTGCGCATAAATGAAAGCATTCAGCGGCTCTGAACGTGTTAACGTGTTTCCTTTTATGATGGTCCACCTTGTATATTCAGAGCCGTGTCCAACGCAGACAAGCTCGTTACTTTGCTGACGGATGTCGCTCTCGATGGGGGCGAGCGGCTCCGAAAAGAGAGGGAGAGGGCAGATTGCGCGACATATCTGACGCAAGTCGCTTGGCTTACAACACAGAGACGCTGGCCGGGCGGGTCGTACGTCTGGGCACGTCTGCGAAGCGGCGATCAGCGTCCGGCAGGCACGAGAGAGAGTGACGCCGCCTGCAGAAGAACGGTACCTCCATCTCCCTTCTCTCACTAAGGACCCGGATGGCACGCGAAGAGCAAGCCCTGGCTTGGCACTAATTGCACCGACTTAACTTCATAATTACCTTGCACACGACGCTTCCAACAGCCCTCCGATGGGGTATCTTGCTCTTGTGTTTTTCGTGTTGTTCGTAACTGTTTGTGCCCCGTCGTCTGCTGGCACTTCTGCTTGCGCGACCACCCCGTCATCTCTGCTTGGAGAAGGCGAGAGGCTCCTCTTTTATGAGCGACTTGCAGGGCTCTAGATGAGCGCTATATACGTCCAAAGCAAGCGACGACTCCACGTTTTTTTGTCTTTGTTATTGCAGTTTTCTTTGTTTTGCTTCTTGACCCTTTGTGCTAAGTTTGTGTCATCTTCTCGCTTCGCTCGATTCAGTCGCTCTTTGCCGCTTTGTACCGATGCCCTCGAAAGAAACTCCAACAAGAAAGAAAGAAAACCACTTAGCAGTGTTCCCCCTGGCTTCATTGTTTCTTCCATTATATGTGCCTGGCTTTCACGTTTGGTTTGCTTGTAAATCGCGTTCCTCGTTTGTCCCCAAGTGTTTAGATGATCCGCTTCCATTTAGGCGCATTTGGCTCTGGGGGCGATCAACTTCTGTGGCCCCAGGATGTGGTATATGACGTGCTCTCGAAAGGGCGCCTCGCGTGTGTGTTCGGCCGTACCGAACAGATTGTTTGCCTTCGTCTCGTTTAGTATTTGTCTTTCATAACTGAAGAATTGTTTTTTGCGCGATTGCGCAAACAGAGGGGCATATTCCGCGACTCGATCAAAAAGAAAGAGAGAAAAATGAAGATGTCGTCTGTCTGTTTAGACTGCGCAAACATTCTCGAGCGCTGATATGGATTGGAAGTGTGGAGAGTGTGTCCATGGCGAGGGACGAAGATTATGAGGCCTCGAGGGCGTTTGCTCAATTTGGACGCGTTCGCTCGACATCGCTGGAGCGCACTTTTTGAGCGGCGGTTCCGAGCGTTGGAGCTTATAGCTTTAAGTGGCAGCGTCTTAAAGCTCCATGCGAAGAGAGCGGCCGCTGCGTTTGCCGCGTCTCCCGAAATGTTTGTAATGGTGCGCGCCCCCTTAATGCTGCCATTTGTTGTCTTTTGTAAGCGGTCGAATTGGTCACTAAAAGCTTTACTACGAGGGCGATTTCCCTTGTGGCATCTTTAATGACACTGTTGTCTTCAGCGCGAGAATTTTATCGCGAGTTGAAACTCCATCGCTTCGACGAGATGCTTAGGTTTCATTACGTGTTTGTGTTTCGGCATTCCGTTGATGGAACTGACGAACTGAACGTTTCTCTGTTCGGAATGCATGCCTGTTTACGCTAGCGCGCGTGTGTGTTACTATTTCACACACACACACACGCACACGCACACACACACACACGCACACACACGCACACACATGCACACACACACACACACACACGTAATGTTTATATCTCTCTCATTTATTTTCTAGTAAACATCGTGGCTTGAGAACAATTTTCTTTTTCTGGCTTCAACGTACTTACGTGGCGCTGCCTCCTTGTTCTAATGCGAAGCATTCTTTGCTTCTCATGAGGCACTTCGCGTTTGGTAGGTGGCTTGCACTCGTGTGGGGGGCCTCCTCAATAAGTAAGTTACATGTCCGAGGGTGGGGTTTGAACCTCGGTCCCGCAGCGCAGTATCCCAGTAATGTACTAATTGGGCCACAGACGCATGCGTTAAACCATTAAATAACGACCTTGCCGTCATCTTTCCCGCGTGCCAACCTGTAGCGCTTGAGGCTGCTGTCGCGTAGGTCGCATCACATATAGCAGCGGTAGATGATGTCTAGAACATGGCTGTCAACGTATTTCCGGGTCCGCGATCGCTTCCGGCGTATACACAAGACGCAGTAGAACAGCCTTCGAGATCAGCTACCGTTGCCTCTGAGTAACCGAAACAGAAGCATGGATTTGGACACCGCCTATTTGCTTCGCTCGTCCGAGAGTACGCCCGTTTTTTCCAGTTATCCCTCGTGGAAGCAATAGCGCTTTTAAGATGTGCGGATAATAGCGCTGATAAGATGTGCGGATAAGATAAGATAAGCTGGCACCGCCTTCGGTATCGGGAACTCGCCGTAACAGAACAGGTTGCGTCGTTCCTCGGTGGACCTAGTAAAATAAATCGGTCGTCGTTGTCATATTTGTCCTCGTGCCGTTGCCTTGCCGTTGTGTATGCGCGTATTTGCAATGTAACGCGACTTTTATATGTATATGTGTGCCTCTTGAGTGCGATGTATCCATTCCTATCCGATGTCTCTGTAGATGCCTGTAGTAACTCAACTGCTAAGGTAAAAATTGCCAGTTCCGCCCGAAGAGCGAAGAACTAACTGACAGCGATAACGAGATTTAGCTTTGATTGAACTCATTGGACGGTAGTGTCACTATACGTGCACGCGACATGCGCTGGCGCCCCCGGATTTCTGGCACCCTTAATAAAAAAGCTTCAACACGCCGTGTAGGGTCTGTAATGGCATCGCATGGACGCCACTTCGCTGCCCGTAAAAAGCGACACCAATGAAATTGCGTCACTTTCAGAATGAGAGCACTAACATTGATTTGCACTATTTAACAGCCTGAGAAAATTTAAGATAGAACGCACGCGCTGTGAATAAAACTTTTATAAGCTTTATTTGCGTGCAATTATTAAAAAAATCTGAGAGGAAGAATTCAGTCAAGAAGTTGAGGCCTGGTTTGAGCGACTTTGGTGGTTCAATGGTATAGCATCTACACGCGACACAGCTAAACACGTAGCGCACGTAACAATGATGTCTAAGGAATACGCGTCGAAGTAAATGCTAAACACATTACGGCCACACCAGCTTCCGAAATTCGCCTGTAGTGGCCGTACGATTGCTATCACCGTAAGTTACGCAGGTCCAACGCATATTTTGGAATGTAACTGAAGCCTAGCCTTCGTGAGGCAATTCAATAAATCCTATACACTGTTAATCTTCTGCAACACGTTTTGACCGTGCCTTGACCGGCAAAATCGTCAACACGGGAAAGCCCCTACCACGCTACCTATACCCACGGAATCGGAGCTCATTTTCATCGCGCCCTCTCCAGGATGACCTCAGTTTGCTATTTCACCCTCTACGGAGCCGTCCAAATAAATAAATTAAATAAATAAATAAATAAATAAATTCTATTTCACCATCTCCGGAGCCGTCCAAATCAATCGATCTCAATCAATCAATCAATCAATCAATCAATCAATCAATCAATCAATCAATCAATCAATCAATCAACCAATCAATCAATTTTCATGTACAGCTTGTCCCGGCAAAGAAGGTAGCTTTGGCTCGGGGGCTGCTGTATAAATACATGCGGATGAGGAAATCATTTTCATTGGCAACCACTCTACGAAATTTTTTAATGAGGTTTGTTGCATTTAAAAGAAAAAGTTAAACTTTAGTCAATATCAGCTAATTTTAGATTTAAGCCGTTGGTTTTCAAACGGATGTTTAAGATCGCGAAACTTCGGAAAGCGAAACCATGACGTCTGCAACTATGTTGACCGGCAATCAAAAAGGATATCAAAAATATGTAAACTGCACCTAATAACAATCTGAAGCGGGCAAATATTTATGTAATATATACTGCTCCAATAAATAGCAATATTATGTGAGTAGGACGTTTGCAGAAGCGATGAAAGCATTTTAATAAACTGACATAAGTTGTAAACACAACATCAAAATTTTACCCCTTTAGATTATCTAACATAAGCAGTTTACAGAACTACGATATCTGCATTTATTTAAGATTGGGGAATTTGTAGATTTGGGAATTTGTACATTTCGTGCTTGCATTTTTTTAACCTTATCGGTTTTCAATAAACTCTGCGAAAGGCGTCATGGCTAAATATAGATTGTGTGTAAATAAAAACTGCCTTAGACATAAAGCTCAGGTGGCTTATTCTATTTCTTTGAGATTATCTTTATAAACCAACTTTTGCAAGCAAATGGGAAAACAAAAGGGCTTTCATAGCTTTTAAAATGTAACCTGTGTTGTGCACACTAGTCAGTCCATTTATGCTAATACCTGTGAAAGGATCCCAGACAACGCTTGAGTAATCAGTGATTGGTGATAAAACTGTTTAAAACGCTACTAGATTTGTGCTGCTTGCAGCATTTCAAGGTGACCGTTTCACATATTCACTTTATACAGACAGTGATGTGCGGATTTTCAGCCAGTAGCTAGCTGCGAATTCATGCTAAAAATGAACGAGAAAATGAAGGTGGGTTGTCTCATACATATATAGATTACAACAAGCTAGAGAAACAAATAAAGTTAGCAGAATCACGCTATAATTTTACACACTTTTTTCTAAGGCAATAACACATATTATCCTCCACGTCAACCATTAAAGCTGATTACAGATATTTATACGGGCACGCTCATAAAAATGTTTTCTGTGAAACAGCACAATAACCTTGCGTGTTGTTTCTATATCTATTTCCAGTCTCCCGACTCCGTGTAAGAGGAAGAGAAAGTTTTGAGCGCGAAGCTTGTACTTGCGTCCTGTATTACACGCTGTGGAAGGACATTCCAAGCCTATACCCCTACATTTGCGAAATGGCGTCCGCCATTTATTATGGGTAAGGAGAACCAGTAATTTACCGGAAGAAACAGTACGAGCGTTACCATTACTCAGCATTCACGAAAAAGGGTAATGCGAAAGAAAAAAAGAAAGTAGTGGGTAGAGTCTATGCACTAACAGTGCAACTCGGTAATGGCGTAGACGTAGCAAGGGCATTATTGTTGAAAAGCGGACGGCGAATAGACACAAAAGGAAGAACAAGTAGTGGTAGCGTAGTGCCTAGACTATTGCATTTTAGGCACCACAGTATTAGTAGTAGTAGTAGTAGTAGTAGTAGTAGTAGTAGTAGTAGTAGTAGTAGTAGTAGTAGTAGAAGTCTGGCGCCTGGAATGAATGCTATTAGGCACTATGATAGAGAGAGATGCGAAACAGGAAAGGCAGGGAGGTTCAGCAAGGCCGTGCCCGGCTGGCCACCCTTCGCTTGGGTGAGGGAGAAGATAGATGAGTAAAAAGGAAAGAGCAAAAAAATAATAAATGTCTGCGTGAACACACTGTGTACAGAAATTTTCGAGGACAATCGCAAGGTGGCGTTCGTCAAGTCCACTAGCCTTCAGAATGGGCAATGCGGCTTTTGCGGCCTTCTGTGTGCGAGGTTGCTTCTATCAAAGTTCCAGCATCTTTTCCTCCAAGTGCGATGCGTCATCCAAGCATCTCCGACTGGCTTGCAGCGCATTTGCTTGAGCTTTGAAAGGTTGTTGGTCAGCGGCACGGAAGGAGCTGCTTTGTGTCGTCCCAGCCGCAAGAATTGCGTGCCGCGCTGTTGCCCTTAGGGATTAGTAGGCATTCGTAATTGCGACGCATTACGAACCGTATGCTTTCAGTTGTACAGCGCGGGTCTTTAGGCACCGTAGCAGTAGTGGAACAGCTCTGCATTGCATGTAACATTGATTATTAGCTACTGTACTAGATAAGTGTACAGTGCCGAGACAGCAGTCTTTTAGGCGCTGCGTAGTGTATCTAATGCGGAGAGCATATCAGGGTGTAGTGCCTGGAGTACATCTTAGCGAGCATTATAAAATAATACAAGCTGTAAGAATAAATGCTGATCAAACGGCTGCGCTTTCTCAGCAGAGAGTACAGCTTGGAGAAAGGAGGAAGCAGGGAGCTCTAACTCGGCGAAGCTGCGATGGCAGATCGAGCCATTCTGAGCTGTTTAAATAGCCGGGGGCGTTGCGATCGAGGCCGTTCGTGGGATGAAAGCGACGGGGGAGGCGAAGGGCCCGCCATCTGCCGGTGACAGCGAGCAGTCTCTCTCCTTTCCCTTGGGCGTCGCGGCGAAACACTGGTCTCGTCGTTTCTTTTCAAAAGCCAGAGAGACTCGGCGCTCGCTCCATACATCCGACTGTTCTTTTGGACGTGTCATCGATGCCGTTTCTTTATTCAGGCCCCTGATTCCTCTAATCCATTTCACCAACTCCGCATCGTAGAGCTGCTTCAACCAACTTCAGCAGATAAGAAGCGCGTTTTTGTAATAATATTTGTAAGGAACTGACAGTGAGGGCTGCTTTTCCCTGTGACGAGGCTCATGGTAGACATTGATGTAGGCATTGAAAACAATGCAGACGTCACTGCACCTTGGGCGCGTCCCATGACTCTGGGACAGATCTAGAAAGAGAGGCGCGCAAGACTATTGAGAAACAATAGCACGAGTGCGCGTCATGTAGAACGCGGATGTCGAGGCGTCAAGGTATTGCTGATGAAGAAGCAGGGAAGCAAACTTCAAGCATAACTGATCTGTGATCGGAATTATAAGTAGGAGAGGAAGGTCAAGTCATCACATCAGATTTGGACACATACTGAGCTGAATTGCTTGGCACATAGGCACGGTCTAACCTGCCTGACGATGCACGTACTGTATCGCCACGCCCAGACAAACGAAGAACGATGAAGAAGTCGGTATGTAAATCCAGCAACGAAAAGTGCTGGACGAGGCGACGCAACTCCCGTGCGTTCCAATCTGGGCGACCCTAGCCCGGGCCTTGCACGTCTGCTGGCGTGTCTAAAACGCAATTAAAGTTCCCAACAAGCACCACGTGACGATTGTCCAGGAAATACACTTCCAGGTCACGAAAAAAAAAATCATTGGGCTTAGTGGCTTGCGCGGGTCCACACACTCTAAGAAAAGTTCACACCCTTTTTATTGTGTACTTGCCGCTCAACAAAAATCGTCGTCTGTCTTGCCCGCATTTCTTTTCTTGAAAACGCTGCGCTCGTTACTGTCCTGTCGGGAATGCTGTGTCATGCTGACAGTGCGCATGTCGTTCGTACTGGAAAGTGCCGGGCTCGCCGCGTTCAAGAAAGGAAATGCGGTCAAGACAGATAACGATTATTGTTGTGTGGCAATTATACACCATAAAGGGTGCAACTGTTTTTAGAGTGTAGATGCACAAAATACGTAACTGCAATGAAGATAGCACACAATGCTACGGCGCAGTGGCTTTTGCAGAAAAGTCACAAATGGGATGGGGCGTTGTAAGCGAGGCTATAGAAAACACCCTGAACAATTAAGTATTCAGGATTCCGTTATACCAGCTTCGCATGCCATATCTTGCAGAACTATCGTTATAGCGCTAGTGTCACTACAACGTTTAGTAAAAGCAAATGTTTATGCAAGTGCAATATGGTTACACGCTTAACAGAAAAGAGTAATGCTTCGTTATTTGCGGATATCTTTTATACCACTGTTTTTTCTAATAAGATTTGCCACAATATATTCAAGATGGGGTTCGACTTCTCACACCACCGGGTGGCTGTGTCGCACGAGATGTGTCTCAAAAGCGTGGGCCGTACATTTAAACTTAATGTGGTTACCTTCAAAAATGTTCCTCATTAAACATAATGCACCGGTTTTATTTGTTCCTCTGCTGGAAGTACAAAAATCGTCACATCTCCAAAACCTTTTGCCCGCGGAGCACCATTTCTCATCTGTGGAGCTAAAACAGCCGCAGGGGTGTTAAATCGGGCGAGTGGGAAAAGTGTTTCAGTGCAGTGATGGAATCGCGGGCCAAAAACTCGCCGCACTATCAATGCAGGGTACACGCATGCAGGGGCATAATCGTGGAGCAGAATCCAGCACGCCCTCTTTTGACAAATCTCTTCGCAAATGGCGTTCTCGGTCTCTCAGACGCTTCAGGCAATCCAAGCCGAAAGCTGTAATGACAGTTTAAACTCCAGGTATTGCAAGTTGGTGGGGCAACGACCTTTTGCTTTCTTCTTCTACGTTTTATTTATTTTTTCTTGCCAATTGGATCACCTTTTTCGATTTCTTGCTCTGCGACTTCATATCGATCTTGTATTTATAAATCCAAGTTCCATCACGGTGACGGCCCTTTGCATGACTCCATTGCCCCCGTCTGAAGTTTTCCAGTCGGTGAAACATTCTTCCCGTCGCAACGTTTGCTCGGCAGTCAGCAGTACCGATGCTGTATTGGCGCAAACCTCCCTTAATTTATAATAATTTCGTCAAATTCTGTTGAGCGGTTGGCCTTCTACAAATAATTGACTCTGCTATCATTCTATCATTCGAGTGTCACTGAACGAAACAGAATGCTCATGATGGGTTTTTTCAGCCCTCGCACAAGGTGTGAGGGCGTCATGACCTCGCATCGTCGTTGAAGCCTTAATGGCCTTCCCGAAAACGCCTAGCCCCACTTGAACACAAATCTTTCCTGTTGGAACATCTTTTCCTTAGGCTATTTTCAACACCTGACCGAGTTCCTGTGCCATTTTTTACCCAGTCTTACCAGAAATTTGATATCTCCATTTCGAAAAAAGTCTAAACATATGTTGCACCTTTCTCGCTCACCTTTTGAACACACGTAAGGTTCTGGTTCGTCATACTGGCCGCGAGATCGAGCACAGTCGCCGCCTGACGGGCACTGGCTGAAGCACAACCACTGTGACATGGCCTCTGAGATCACCCCCGTGCGCGTTTGACTGTGGATTGCGCCACATTTGGTACGCCTCGCACTATGTGTTTGCACGTGCGTGTATACGGAGTGAATAGCTTTAAGGTTGCTTCTTTCCGTGGCTGTAGCACAGTCGTAAATGCTGGTTTGCATTTTTTTGACGGTCTACGAAAAATCATTTAGCGTTTGGCTGTCGTCTTTGCGCTGTAGCAAGATCAGTGAACGTCCGTGTCGAGCACGCGATGGGCGATTGTGGCACCCTGCGTTCGCCGCAATCGTATCAATTTTAACGCGACAGCGTTAAGGAGCTCGTGTCGCAGAAAAGCCGGTGTCGTCGGTGTCGGCGTCAGCGGCGTTGGCCGTGAGCGATAAATCCCAGAAGGCACTTCATAAATAAAAAACATCTTGCAAGACGGGCTGGTGGGAATCGAACCAGGGTCTCCGGAGTGTGAGACGGGACGCTACCACTCAGCCACGAGTTCATTCCTTCAAAACGGGACAATTTCGCCTCTATTGAATGCGGTGTTGCCTTAGAAACGTGCCGTAGAAAGTTATACTGCAGTTTATATTGGTAATTATGACCATGTAACTTACAGAAGTCGCAGTTTTACGAGTAGCGAAGTACGTTTCCGCTACATTTTTATTATCGCTTCGTGTTTCCAGAACATCACAAAACATTTTTACTTTGTTTTAACTAAATGGAGTGCTAACAGCGAGATGTGAATACCGCGTTAAATGAAAAGTGGCTCGTCGTGGTGTGTTGATCATTCCGTCAACTCTGTGATGCCACGAAACATGAACGGGGCGGTGTGAACACCACTCAAAGCAGTAGAATAAAGAGTCGTAAGCGTTCACTGATATCATAGTGCTTCACACACTTTATATTACGATAAGTGCAATATGATATTTCCGATAATCGCATGTGACTCTCGCTTAGCGGTTACGCGACCAGAGATGGTCTTTTAGTATTTGGCGCTTCTGAAGCCACTACGGCGAATCAATTTTACCTCACAATGAAGTCATGCGCTTTTGTGCTTTGATTAGCTGCTACAAAAGGAAAGATAAGATATGGCAGTATGCGAAAATCATGTGGGACACGGCAATCTCTAGACGGAGGACAGCATAACAGTGAGTTAAAAGGCTGCTGTTATAATTTCCTTTGACTTGTCATTGTGTTGCTGTTAGCTTGATGCGAGACAGTGGCCACAATTAGCTGAAATAAAGCTACCTGATGATTTTAGCTCCTCAAATAATTACAACCTTGTCACATAGCTGTCGTGCGCGTAACCCTGCTAGGGCGATAAAAATAATCTCGTCTGAAGCGACCTGATGATCCTATATTAACGAACTGTCACAGTGGCCTACACTGTAAAAAATTTTTTCGAAAAAAAAAACAGACATTTTCTGGCAGCTGTCCTGCCAGAAAAAGTCTGTACAGTTCTGTTTTCCGTTTTTCAGTTCTTCGGTTATTTTACAATGTTAGTTTTTTATCATTTACCGAAAATCCCTGTAAAATTTCTGTGAAATTTCATTTTCTGTTTCGAAGCAAGTCTGTGATTTTCAGGTTTTTCTTTCTCATTATTTACTGAAAGCGTGTAAAATGTCTGTGAAATTCACTTTTCTGTTTTCAGTGATTGTGGTATTTTACAGTGTTTCTTTTCTGTCATGTACAGAAAATCTGTGAAATTCACTTTTCTGTTTTCAGTTATTCTGTTATTTTACAATGTTTCTTTTCTATCATGTACAGAAAATCTGTGAATGCAAATTCAGTTTAGTTGTCTGTTTTTGGCTGCCCTGTTAATTTACACACAATTTTCTTTTTGGTTTGCACAAAATATATTTGAAATTCCTGCAAAGTTCTGTTTCCTATTTGTTTTTCTTTAATCCAATTTTTTTCCCCGCACAAAATACGGTTTCTGTGCAAGCACAAGGGCTCATTAAATTACAAATACGATCTTTGCATCGTTTATACCAATGAAAGTGTGATATTACAGAATTCGTTGCTCGAGGGAAGTTGCCTGTAGTAATTTAAGAATATCTAAATATGAAACGTTTGCACAACACACTGATTTTCATCAGTATAGCATTGCCTGAGAACCAAAAGCCAAGCAGCTTGATATGAATGAACACTTTATTAAAACGAAAGTCACATCAGCAGTCTTCTATAGCTCGAAAACTATTTCTGAGCCCAACATAATAAAATGTTATACAACACAAGCAACAGAAACTAAAAATCTAAAAGTCATAGTCTTTCAAAGCCGTTACGAGTGCAGCCACTCTTGGTGACAGGCAGTGCTGCTTCCCGCCATTCTTTTGCACCTTTGTTCCTCTTGCAGGATTAATACCTGCAATAGCCCTGAAACAAAGAGCCACGAGCTATCACAAACTACCAGGCACAAAAACAATTTTTATAGTTGAAAGACAAAAATATATTCGTTCTACACTTGCACAACCATTCTGACAAGGGTGGATGTGTTAAAAAAATCAGGTCTCATATATGATCCACTACGTTCTGAGGGGTAAAAGCTAAGTAAGAAAAGCACTAATATCTTACCTGTTCCCACCCAAAAATAAAACTCTAGCTTTGTGAGGCATCACTTAGCTGCTCAAACCTTCTTGCCAAGCTCCTCATAGCGATAAAGCAGCAAGATTCGTTTTATCAACAACCGCACATCAGCATGACTCACAGGCACTGCTAGGCGGAAAGAGCATACGATGCTTCTACAATGTCATTGTTTACGAGGCATGTGTTGGAGTTTCCGGTCATACAGGTACCATTGGAAACAGAAGTATCTAGGATGCTAGTGAAGTCATTTAAGTACCTTGCTTCTCAGTGATCACCTCATTTTACGACCACATATTAAGTGTCTTGAGATCGATTTTCATCTCCACAAGTGAGGATTTGATCCAGTGGGTAATGATAAAAGTGTCGGACTCGTTCGTAGCTTATGCGCCCTAGGAACTCATAGCCACTACAGTACATGTGGCCTTATGAATGAGGAGGCGGGAACGGATAAAACAAGGAGAAACGTGCTTTAATAAAACGTTAGGTCTCTTTTGCTGACCTTGTTTCAACGGTTTGCCATGTCAGAACGCACCCCTCTCCCATAAAAAACAGCCTGAAATCCGTACCCCGATTCCATTACCTTAAGTGTGTATGTGTGAGATGCGGCAGAAAAAGAGCGGGAGAGACATCTTTTTTCCGTCCGATTGATATTTTATATACAGGGTGATTTTTGTCACTTTTGAAGATATTTGTTTTAAATACTTAGCTACGTCGGTGTGGTCTTCTGAGCTGGACTGTACAGCAAGGCAGACATAGGTACCTCAAATGTATCTGTAGTTACATAATTAACTTTCACTTTTCTATTTTTCATCTCAGAAGCAAGGTAGGTTATGTTGCAAAATTGATGGTCGTCAACTTTGAATGTGAGCTGTTTTAAATATTCCTAAACGACAGTATCATTCGAGACATCGACCAACAAAAATACACATATGAAAGCTCGTTGAGTCAGCTTTCCACCATTGCATATTCATAGAAAAATCGCTTTTCGCACTTCTAATGCATGCAGCAAGTACAGACGCAGTTAGTGTATTTTTATGATGTATAAGTTAACTAGATTTCGGCGGGAATACGATGAGCAGTTACGGCATTGTATAGTTAGGTAAAGTGGGCCAGCCAATTGAACAAGCTTTCCTTCGATACTTCGAAATACATTGCCGAGTAACAAAATTTAAAAATAAGCCCAACCTTCGATGTTGACAGATAAATTTTGCGATACAACATTCCCTTTAAAGCAGAAATATTAAAGTTTGTTACCTAATTTAAGCTGATTAATCGTCTAATTATTCATCCTTATGAGGTACATAATGTCTACTTTGCAGTACAATCCAGCACAATAGAAAGCATTTAGGCAAGCTATAGCTTGCCTAATTGAACTCAGTGTCTGCATATCAGCTCAAATAAAAAATAAAAAATAAAATAAAAAGGGACTGTAGAGTGCACGCCTATCAATTGGTAATGTGGAGTGCGCATTAACTTGCTGCTTTACCTTCGTTGTGCAGCAATATAGACTACTTTAAACCAGTGCGAGATTCGCACGAAATGCGGTATTAATAACTGTCGCAACAATGTTAACAGAGTAGGCGGAACGCAAGCGAAACATATACAAAAAGCCCTGAGAAAGTGCCGAAACAAAGACATGCGTGGGTGAGTGCCAGACCCCCGTTGAGCGACAGTTTGTGCCTCTTTCAAGCAAATGGCACCGTCGTGCGCATTTTGGGCGAAACTGTGGCATTGAAGGGCAATATAAGATCAGCTCACTGCAGTCAGCGGGTTTCATTACCTTAAATCGGGTCAAATTGTTCACGGCGGAAAACCGGCGCGTACATTTCAATGCGCACCGTCGACCGCCTATCCACACTAACACGGTGACGTTGCCACCCCCTGTAGTTCGATCTCGAGTCGAATAGCAGTTGGACTTGTACTATCACTCAAACCGGTCCTCTTGAGCAACGAGAGAGAGAGAGGGAGAGATCTGGAAAAAGAAAGAGAGTGGCTCTGCTATAGCCTCTTCCTTCCTTTTTTTTTTTTTCTGACTCACTGCATTAACTTTCGGGAAAGACTTCGAATGCTCTGAGAATCGCTAAAGAATCTGGCGAACTAATTGCTACTTTCCACAGCTTCCCTAGCTCACAATGCTGTTCGAAGAAAAGAGAGTGAAGGAGAAGGAAAAAGAAATTACGCGGATTTGACACTCACGGAGGGATCTATGTGAAGTGAAGCTTTCGTGAAGCGTTTAAATGAACGCTACACAAGTGTGCCGGTGATGCGTACAATTGGTGACATGAAGTTTGGGAGACCACAAACAACGGAGGCGTACAAGAACAATGTTCCCAGTAGGGGTTCAGAAAGTTTCGTACTTGGAATTCTTTGTGTGTTAAAAAAAATGGGCAGGACATTAGGCAAGAGAAGGACAAGAGCTTGGTGGAGCAACCCACCGCGCCGTTTCTAAAAGGACGCTCATAGCATCCATACATTCATCAATCACTGGAATAGTAAGGTGCAATGCCCTTTTGCTATAACGCGTATTAGGCATGTATCTCCTAAGAAATGGGCGTAATGTCACACGTTGTGCCCATTACGGAAAATGGAGTTAAGCCAACCCAACGCACCTATTGAATGGGTGTTTTGATTTGTGGAAATGCCTTTTTGCTATAGGGTGTAATGGTGTTAGTTATGGACACATTAAAACACCCTTTTATGGGGGTAAACTGGTTTAGCGTGAGGTGGGCTTACTTGCACTGGTTGGTTAGCATACAGGGGTTATAAAATCACGTTTGTTGGCACTAGCACTCGGCGCACGTATAAGTTTCCTGTATATCTGTCGAATTACCGACCGACTGCGCATTAGAATATCTTTCAGTCTGATTTTGTTAATACAAAGAACCGTGATGTACGAGGTGGGACTGGATTCTTCCACACAATCGCGCTATTTACGTTTTGAGTGAATCGTACGAAATTTTTGTCGACAGAGGAACACGTTCAGACCCGTCTCCTAGTTCTCTACTGCTGTTCGTATTATGGCATAAAAAAAGAACAAGCGCAACCAACAGAAAGCAGCAGAGAGCGTCATTAGGACGGGTCGGTACTGATTTCCTTTATTCGTTCCATATAAGCGTCTCAAGCAGACGGCGACTTGCTGAGAGCAGACGACGCGGTCTCTAGAGCGGTTCGACGGAACCAAAGACCGCCATCAAGAAAGGAAGAGCAGCAGCCGAAAAATAAGAAAAAAGAAAAAAAATTGCAGAAGGACATCTAAAAATGGCGAATCGCTCGAATTGTGTATATATAGCTCGACTGCAGTCTAAGGTCGGCAAACGAAGAGGCGTCGTCGTTGGTGGTGGTGTGGGCTCGTTTTCTTGACGAGCGCGTTTCAATCAGCTTATGGGAGTCATTTATCAGGGCCCCGAAAAAAGGGAAGTATGGAAGGAAGGGCACTTCAAGAAGTGTTTCGAGTGTGTGTGTGCGGCGCGCGCGAGTGCTCGTGCTTCAAGTGGCCGCTGAGTGGCGCGACCTCTTCTGCTCTCTTGACTTTAGATCGATTACTTCTTCCCTTATTTTTATATATCTATGTATACGTAAGCTCTTTGTTCCATTTTTTATCGAATTTCTTGCCTCATTTCTCGCCCGTGGCTTGTTGTAGCGCTCTCTGCCGGTCCGCGGATGACCTATTATATCTCTATCAGTTCTTCCTCGAGTCGTGTTTTGTGTTTTGTGATTTTTTTCTTTTTTTGAGGTAATCTTTCGCTTTCTCTCGTGTTCCATTCGAGGGGAATGGTGGAATGAAAGGAGAGACTCGCTGGTTGATTTCAGAAACGCAAAGAAAGAAAGAAATGGCGGGTGGGCATGGATGGGTGGAGTCATTTAAAGTGTGAAAGCCTATCCGCTTCCCGACGCTCTTTTGTTGACACCGAATTTTCCGGATAAAGAGCGGAGAAAGTAACAGCGTAGTCCCTTCTTCTTTTCTCACATTCTTTTTCTAGCGAGGCGCCAAGAGCATTAATCTTGTAAGAGGCGAGGCTTGTTAGCTTTTCGCGAGAGGACACACAAGTCGCGGTTGGCGTGGACTTGATCCTCCGTATACGGTCAATTAAGGAGAGCACTGGCCTCACTTATGGCGGCCGCTGTTCGTCCGTTTAGTGTTGTTTCATTCTCCGCATCCACTTGGTCCTTCTACGAATGTTTTGTTCTTGTATCTGAGGTTTGTTTGGCTCGATTGCGTAAGTGGAAACTTCTGAAAGGGGTGGCGATGTTAACGGGACCATGTTTTCCTCCGAGGACACTCCGTGGCGCCTGGTGCACATTTGACCTGCCGCTGCTTTTTTTTTTTTTTTTTTTTGTATAACACGCTTACAACTAACAGCGTAAAACAAATCTCATAACTATGGTCGCGTAGCGGTGCTTATTCAGCGCGTTGACTGAGCTGTATACTGCGGGTCACGATTGTTAGTGGCTCCATTAACATTTACTAACGGTTATAGTTAGTAACTATACAACGACTCTCTTTTCTGAGAAGTCGTTGTACACTCGCATAACCAAAGCTGTCTCATTAACCGGGCACCAGCTTCCCAAACTATGCTGCTGGCGCATGGGTGTCTTTTGGGGGCGCCTTGCTCGTCCTCACGGAAGTTCGCTGGGAAAAAAAAGAAAGAAAAAGAGAAGAGGATAAGGCTGGCAGTGCGAGGCGTCGAAGTGATCGTTAAAATAGGTCGTTAAAAAACGCGGCACATTAGCGTCACCCGCTGCGGACGTAGCTTTGCGAAAACGAGCACAGCGCGGTCACTCGTTTCGTCCACTGCGCTGAAGCATGCGGGCTAAATGCGAAGGCTCAACGGAGTTGGGCCGCTTGAGCGGAGAACACGAGATGCAACGAGATGGTGTGTGTGTGTGTGTGTGTGTGTGTGTGTGTGTGTGTGTGTGTGTGTGTGTGTGTGTGTGTGTGTGTGTGTGTGTGTGTGTGTGTGTGTGTGTGTGTGTGTGTGTGTGTGTGTGTGTGTGTGTGTGTGTGTGTGTGTGTGTGTGTGTGTGTGTGCGTGCGTGCGTGCGTGTCTGCGTGCGTGCGCGCGCGCGCCCTATATCGTTCGCTGTCTTTTGTTTGTCATGCCTGTTTTGTTTCGTGTGCTTTGTCTGTGTTGTTTACATGGTGACTCATCTGGCAACGCACACTTGCCTGGACGTTCGCGTGTCGTTGATTTTGCGGGGTTCGAGTTATGAACATTGTTTAGCGGTATATGGCTGAGTTCAGTGATCTGTTCCTCCGCTATTTTTCCTTCCTGCCTTTCTTTTTCTTTGTTTCGCCTTCCTTTCTTTCCTACGTTCCTCAGTCGCTGAAGTTTGTTCTGCGTCGATTGGGATGACCGACCCTTCGGTGGCCCGTTTGGCCGCAGTTTCATCATTTCGTAAACGACAGCAGAAGTAGACATGTTGGACGTGCTTACAGTGGCTCACTACAGATATTCGTCTCTCTATACACGTAATGAATACACATGTGTAGCGTCCCAGCTAACGTTAGCCAAACTGTTCAATGAAGAAAAAAAATATTTATAAAACACACTGCAAGCTACAATCATAAGACCTACGGTGTACGGTCGTCATCGTTCTTGCAACCATTCTTACAAACGAATTGTTTCTGCCACTTGTATCTTGCACCGCGTTTTTTTTAATAATTATTTTTTCGTTGAATAGCTTAGCTAACGTTAGCTGCGAAACAATATGTAGCTGCCTGTGGCAAGCGTAATGTGCTCCCCAAGAAAAAAAAAAAAAAAAAAAAAAACGTTGGGTAGTTTGCAGAAGACCTATAATACGTGTACCTGCAGTCTGGACTTAAGTCCCTACTCTTCTTGTCGAGTTTTGTGCGTTATCTCTCTCTCTCTCTCTTCGTTGTCCTGGCTATTTCTCCCCCTTCGACCGGTGTAGGGTAACGAAGTGATTTTTTTCCCTACTTAACCTAACGCAACCTAGACAGTCTAGGTGGCTCTGGTTAACATCCCTGTCTTTTCCTTCGTCTCTTTCTATCTAGTTGAAACGACTGTGTACTGGAATGGCTATATGATGTATTAACGAAAACGCCCGTACTGCGCCTTTATGACACCGAAGGGTGTGCGAAGGACATGCGCAAGTTGCGCCTTCCGAAGGTGCAAGGGTGTCTTATTTTGGCAATGCAGTGACTCTTGCGGTCGGCGCGACAGAACTGTTTCTGCCGATCTCTGCGTTGATATGACGCGTAACTGACAGTTGTATGTTGCTACACGCGCACACGGAAATGTGTGCTATGTGTTTAACGAAGGTCTGAGCCTTAATGACCGAGCAGTTATGCAAAATGTGCGGGTGCCCCCCGCTGAGATCGATGCCCTCCAGTTTATTGACTGTAATTATACCGATTGGGCATCTCTAAGATACATTCATCTCGCGGAGTGGTCTGTAATTTGCGATGTCTGCTGTCATATGCCTTCTAGTGTGCGCGATTAAGATTTCTGCCTGTATAATGAATAATTGACGAGCGTCAACTGTTATGAGTTCGTGTCCGCGCCGAAATGCAAATTTGATCGCGAAGTCTTCTTGCTGTTGATTCCGCCTTGCGAGTCGCGAGGATACATGGTTCACTTATCAGGAAAGGCAGAGAGGGCAGCCGCTACTTGATGTGTGTATTACTCTGTCAGGGTTAACTGCCTTCTTGGTAAATTGAAGGGCGTAATTTTGTATTTAGACCAATCAAATAGATGGCGTTGCCAGGGCTGTAAACTTGGGAATATCACGCTAATTCCAAGTGGTTCAGTTAGATAATTTCATTTCCAAGTGGTCTAAAGGTGGGAGCTACAAAAGCAGAAAAACACCTTTTGGGGTGTTTAATGTCTCGAAGCGCCAGACGAAGCCTCAGGCGGAGGGTGTTCGAAGTAAGCAAGGAACGCTCTGACCGCTGTAAGTTGTACAAACGATGCTCAGGGCGCCAACGGCGCCCACATGTGTGTGAACATTTTAATTCTATAGCGCTCACCATCTTCAATGCCTGCGATTACCTAGTTAAGTCGAGAACTAAAATAGCCGTAATTGCTTTCCAGGCTGCAGTCCTCGCGTTTTCTAACGAACCGCTCACTTATAGAACATATAAACGGTTCTGCGAACTTTTACTTATGACATATGATAACTGGTGTGACTTGCATAACTTTCACGGCACTTCACAGTTTATTTGAAAGGCTCGTGTAATGGTCTCGGCTAGTCCTTGGGAAAACGCAGGGAAGGGCACGGGGCGGGAAAGGGTGGGGGCGAGGTAAGAGGTTGAGAAAGTGCTTCTGTACAAGCACGGTCACAAGATGGCTGCCGAACGGCCGCTTCGAGTCCAGCGACGCATGCTATGACCCAAGCGCGCTTTGCTGCCGACGATCGCCGAGCGATACAGCTGGCCACAGAGCAACAATATGGCCGAGGCCGTTGCCGCCTGCTGCTGACGGCCTACGGCTCGCGCTATAAAAACCCGGCGCGGAAAAGAACGAAGCGTGTAACGAGGCAGAGGAGAAACATTTCCGCTCCTCGAACGCGGCCTCTCGTAAGCAGGAGGACGTTGCAGAGCGCGAGGGTTTGGGGAGGGGGGAGTACCCATAAAGACCAGATGCTGCATTAATTGGCCTTCCGTCCTCTTGTCGCGACCACCCGCGGTCTATATAGCTCTCGCGGCGGCCGAGGTGGTTTTGCTACTTACGCTCCACGCGCCGCCTAGCGGACGTTAGTTGCCCCGGGCGGTGAACCGTGAACTTTCTGCGTCTCCTGCTCGATCGTTATATACGACAATGCGGGCATTTCTTGCCCTTGTGGCGTCACATTGAGGTTTATGGTGACGTGTTGCTGTTCGCCGCATATTACGGTGCAGCGTTGATTCCCGATTTTGGTCCCTTTTGGGAGGTCGGGTTCGAGGCGGGATACGGCTTCCGTGGCTTGTGCTGCCGCGGAAGTTCGAGCACTAGCCCGAAGCCTTAGAAGTGGCAGATACGAATGAACGCTGAGACAGTCGCCTGCGGTTGAGGAGCGACACCCGTGTGTTCTGTGTTGGTGATGCCGAAGATTCAATATAAGCGTTCCTGCTGCAGCGCCAAGTGCATCATGCTTCACTTTGTTTCGGTGACACTCGGTGTGAGCTCCAACGCGGGACCTCTTTGCCACGCACTGTCGCGTTGCAGCTGATACTGAGCGTGATACATACATACATACATACATACATACATACATACATACATACATACATACATACATACATACATACATACATACATACATACATACATACATACATACATACATACATACAGATGTACGCACACAGCCGGCCATAAAGGTTTCCAGGAGACGGCGTTTGTCAAGAAGCTGATATCGCGTGAAGCGCGGACACATAGCCTCGAATTAGAAGTTTGAATATGCAGTTGTTTATGCGACCTACACAATGATCCATCAAATTAGAAGCGCCATGATACAAGACAACGGAAACTCACATTTGTTGTGGAAACCGTGGAGCGTAAAGTTTTGTCACTGGCTGTACAAACGTAACCCCCCCCCCCCCCCCCCTACACACACAAGTATATTTCACTTTTTTTCTTTCTGTTTAGTATTGATTGTGGCAATATATGCGCACAGTACAGTGTGTAAAACACACTGTACTGTTGGTGGTGAAAATAAACTTCAACTTCAAGTGCGGCTTTGAACGCTGCCGCCGATTGGCTGACACGCCAACGCTTATGACGTCGTCATCCTGCGGTTCTAACTTGGCCAAACCCAGGTTGTGGCTGTGAGATATGCAATGAAAAATCAACGCATTCCGATCTACTTCGAAGTATTTTGTAACGGTTTCTCAATTTTTACTTAGCGGGTTTGGTTTGTACAGACGAGTTCTTTCCAGGCCGCCCTGCTGTATAATACGAAAATACTTTCAGCAGGCATGTCGTAGGCGGAGGGACGTTGAGAGGGGTGGACAGGGCCTCTCTTCTGGATCTGTCAGCGGTGTATATATATATATATATATATATATATATATATATACAGAACGAACCTACGCATGTTGCGTTCTCTGGTAAAATCAGATCCTTTATAACCAGGGTACGATGTGGTTGTTCTTGTTGCTGAAGTCAGTGGTGGCACGGTGGGGCTTCCACTCACAGTGGATGCCAATCCAAATATCGTTGTCATTGTGCTATACATATCAAACCTTCCTTTGCTTGCGCATTGATGAGATTGTAGTTTGCCTTCTGCTCTTCTTTTTTTTTTTTCTGTTTGTCTTCCGTCGCGCGTGCGCGTGCTAGTCTCATCAGGCGTCACGTGACAGAGCCGTGTATTTATTTGTCTATGCAGAAGCTTCATTTATACTCGGGAATTATAGCATACATCTGGCGAAAAACCTGCCGCACCGGGGTTATTGGAAGAGAACGCTATTGTGTAGGCAGACAATCTGTGCTAGTCTGTTTAGCCCCAAATAGATGTTATTTATTTCTTATTTTATTTTATTTTTCGCCAGGGGCTATCGTTTGGAACTCTTTCAAGTTATGCGACGTTGTCAAACTTCACCGTCTTTTCGTTTTTAAAGTCAAACAAAGAGATCGTAGCAGCCTATAAGCCAATCGGAGCTGGCAGTATGGCGAATTTGACAATATGGGGGAATTTCGGTATGTGCAGGAATAGTACCTCCAGTTGTGCCTGATCTTCGCATTTGGTTCAGTGTGTAGCACAGGGGGGTCGAAAGTGGGCAAAGTAACAATGCAAAGCTGCTCAAGAGTGTTTTGAGCTCTGCTATCGAGTATGTCGGCATCTTGTAGCCGAAAGGGTCAGTCTTGGAAATTCGAGCAATAGACGCTGTTTGTGCTGCACCACGGTCGACAATAGTACCCCCCCCCCCCCCTTTCCCCTCGAGGTGTGCGCCTCGTCAGGGATAGGATAGACAAGCTAGCACGTCAAGTTTCCGCCCGTGAGGGCTTCGATGAGGTTGCACTTCTTTCTTTATTTACTGGGCTTGCTGCTACGCCAGCGTTGGCGGAATTGATTGCTCACTGCGTACCGGCCATGTTTGGCTGCGAGCGCTGACTTGCGAACTTCCCTGCCGCCTCGGGTGATTGATACCTCCAGTGTAGATAAACTGGCAGTCGGCGGAAATCTGCGTTGTTGCTTTTCTTTCGCTTTCTTTTTTCGGTACGGAGGTGCTGCAGCGAAAATTTCTGGGTGTTTTCGCAGGGCTGACGAATCCGGTTGTTTGCTCTATCAAGTTCCCTCTGATTTACGTTCGAATTGACGGCTATACATTCTTAAAACAAAAAGTTTCAACCCTTTGGGGTGTTTCTTGTCCCGCAAGCGATAATCGTCGTCTGCGTTGCTTGCGTTTCCTTTCTTGAAAACTGTGCTCTTGCTACTTTCCTGTCGAGAATGCTATGTCACGCTGACAACGCACTTGCAGTTGGTGGTATCTGGAAGTATACCGGGCGCGTAGCGTTAAAGAAAGGAAATGTGGGCAAGATAGATCACAATCATTGTTGTGGGATAGATAAGCCCTCAAGGGTGCGAACGATTTTTCGACGTGTGCAGTAGTCTGATGAGCTACTCGTTATCGTAAGCGTCGGAGGCTAGCATTCTTTTTCCCGGCAGAAAACGTGAGTTCTTTGTACTGCTTTTATTCGTTTCAAGGTGGTTCATTTTGCTTAAAAACGAAGATATGCTGCGTACAATTAATTCTGATGTGTAAGGAGTAATTGTGTGTTGTCTAAGTCTGTGCATTCACTTTAGAGAGACGCGAAAATCTGTGATGTGTCAGTAGGCATGCGGAAGGCAAGGAAGGAAGTCTGCGAGGACGCTTGAGCATGCGCTGTGAAAGTTAGCACGCGCATTTTCACACGCGGCGAAAAACGCAACCCCCTCGTGTTCTCTGATCTCCTATGGTCCGGTGATTTGAGATGACGAAAAAGAAATTACTTTGGGTGGGCACCACTCGCTCACTCACGGATTCATGGTCTACAATCTACAACATTTCAATAGAAAGGCTCATGAAACATAATTTTAGAAGCCACAGTACTTACATTTGCGTGCAAGTTAAACCGCTCCAGCTGGTCATAATTAACGCGTGGTCCCCCACTGGTCATAACAGGAGCGTAGTTTTGCGATATAAAACCTCAGAATCTTATTTAATTTTTAGACGCGCCTGCGCCGTAACTTCCGTGCACCTTGGTGACGAATTAATCAACCACAGGTAACGAACTCCGGCGTGCGAGTTAGATGCTCAAGCCAACTACACACGTGCCCTGCCACCCGCACTAAAACAGCACCTGTTAGCCGAGTCTCCTGTAAAGTTAACGAATCAGGCATGTTTAAAGCGCAGCACGAGAAGAGCGCGCATATAACCTGCTTGCAGCATCGCTCTGGCCGCCAGGTGGCGGTGGAAGCAAGGCCGCCGCGAGGCCACCGGCGGTACCTCTTCAGTTATTCATTTCTCTAGCGCGCACAGTCAGCCGCCTCGTTCATAGCAGAGCACCTACGGCGTACCCGAGGCTCGCGGCAACGTGCTCGCGTTCTTGCGCGCGTGTCGTTGTGCATAGGACGCCCAGGTGCCCGTCTTTTATGCGGCGGGCAGGTCTGTAGCGTCTTCACAGCCGCAGGCATCTTCGGGAGAGCAAGACGAATTCGCGAGCGTCCTCGCTGTGACTGCTTCGCGTGGGCTCCCTCCGCGGGGTGGCGCTGCGATCGCTACCGACGCCGTGGCTGTTAAAACATGGATGCCTCTTCGCACCTAACCGCTGCTGGGCTCTTCCGCGCGCTCCCTTGCGGGTGGCGGGAAAAAAAAAAAAAAAAAAAAAAAACAATACAAAACACGCGTTTATGTTGCCTGCTTTTGCCTCTCTTGGGTTCTTCCTGCTCGTATGCATGCATGCATGCATGCATGCACGCACGGCGTGGGCTCACTGTTGGCGAGGCCTCACTGTTGGTGAGGCGAGGCTCGGGCGGTGAAGCACGCGCTCCGGGGGCGCGCGTCTTAGGTGACGTCTTGCGTCGTAAAATAAGCGTCGCTGTGTTGTTGGTTATGATGTGCACCGTGGCTTGAAGACGAGAGTGCTTGAGTGTGTGAAGGAGAGGCGCGTTTTAGGCAGGACGAGAGAGAGAGAGAGGGAGAAAAGAGAGAAGGCGGAGACGTTAGCTAGGGAAGTGTCTGATTACCGTATTTGTTCTAATGTAGGTCGCCTCCCTTTCTTTCTTCCGGAAACGCGATTTAAAATGAGCCATCGACCTCCATTCGTGACCAAATAATTTCGACCTATATTTGTGAACAAAGATATTAAGGTACCTAGCTGAGGGTCTTCCTCCATCGCGCCCTCCAAACAAAGCCAGCCTGGAGACCCTCCATATAGTGGTGTTAAGAAATTCGGCATGCCGATGCACTCCCCGGGACAAAGGAAGACGTCGCCTAAGAAGCCGAGGGCGCCTTTTCTGGCAGACCCGGAGAGGCTGCCTCTTGGGGCAAGCGAGGTTTAGGAGCGGAACTTACGGTAAATGAAAATGTATCATGCTTAAGTTCTTTTTTTTGTTTTTCCAAGAAACAAAAAGATATGGACCTGCGTTTATCTTAAATATATGTATTTTTTATTTCATGGTGATCGCAATATAGAGCGACGTCGATCTATGTATTCGTGTTCAACCTATATTTGAGTAAATGTGGTAGTTTGCTTGATCGGACATATCGTTCTGCTGTCGAGGACGCGGTTGCGTGTTCGACTCGCCGGCTCCATTCTCATGTCGGCGAAATGGAAAAAAGAAAAAAAAACGCACGTGTAGTTCAACTGTGTCGCACGTTAACCAAGCCCAAGTCGTCAAACGTAATCCGGAATCGTGCAATACGTATGGCAGCTTTGGTAACTCTCGCAGTGCATGGCTTTAGAAAGTTGTAAACGCCGTAAATTCATCGCTCAAGTTTTGTCGGACGAAGAACTTCGCTTTCTAGGAACTTGTGGATAATCAGTGGATTTCCTGTCAATGGGAGTCCCGAGATTCCCGCACTTTTATATTTTCGCTCGATTTGTTCGATCCTATACTTCGACCTGTCGCATCTCACGTACGCTGATCAGAGCAGTTTTATTGAACGCCCTTGGGCTACGCCTCTTCTTTTTTTTTTTTCCCCCGTTCTTGCGTGCGTCTTTACTACGCTGCAGGGCAATGATTGATCAATCAGTTGCCACACCCAGCTTGCACTAAACCTGAATTGCGCTTCACGATCTTGCCTAGAGCCACCGTACGACTGCCCCTGAATCGAATCCTCGCACCGGCGCATGTCAGCAAGGCCGAGCTGCGATTTCGCCCTGAGGTCTAGGTCCACGCTTCCCATCCTTATTGCCGATTTGACGGAGCCAGAAACGTTTAGCCTGATTGAAACGATTCGAACTGCTCTCTCTCCAGTGTATCTTGCGTGCGAGCTCGAGTAGTAAACTCTATCCAGGGTTCGTTAAAGTGTATGGAGCGAGCAATTATTTACGAATTTCCGGCTGCCAGATGATGTGGTTGAGATGTTGCCGATGGCCGGGTGATGCCTGCGCCAAACAGTGGAACTAAAGGATGTCGTGTAATTTCGTCTCCGTCCTACAACATCGTCGCCGGCATGCTCGAAGACGATCTACAGGATGTGACGTCAGGAAGAGGCGGCTGCTGGGTCGTATGTGTCGATGAAGGAGGGAGCTGCCCCAATGAATGGCCCGGCGTAGGAAATTGTGGGCGTGAAATCAGGGAACCAGCTTATATAGAAGGTGATCATTTTAAGTTTTCCGTAATTTTTAGAAATTATCCTGTTGCAGATAACGTAAAACTAGTCCTTGAGCTCGGTTGTTCAGAGAGGCAGACAATAATTGCCCGAGAAATCGAAACACATATTAAACTAATCGACAAGAAATTCACGTTTTAACTTCCTAGTTATGTACTTTATGGCGCATACCGCAATTTACGAATTGTAGCGGGTAAGTTTCCAAGTCGTATCCACATGGAAATAATATCCAGAATGCCACCAGTTTAGAGAAATGCAGTATAAAACTCGCCATAAAAATGCACTGTTGTTTCACATGCTCTTTTTCTTTTTTAGCAAAACGCTCTTTATTTGCATTGAAGCGCCAAAGTAACTGGAGCGCCCGCGTACACATCGTCCCACAGTTTGGCAAATGATATCTCGGAACTAGGGTCATCCCGAAAGTGCGTTCGAAGTGCCGCCTTGCAAGCTTACCGGGTACAATTCGTAAATTGCAATATGTGTCGAAAGTTGTTAATTAATAAGTTAGTTATTAAGTTTGTTAATTAGTTGAACATGTGTTTACATTTTTCTTGCAAGTACGCCTCTTGGAATAATCCAGCTCGAGGACAAAAATTATGCTATCTGCTACAGGTGATTTTAAAAATTTTCGGGAAACTTAAAAATGATCACCCCGTATGCAGGAATATTTATGACACATTCGCGAAGTTTCTGACAACTCTCTGGGACTTTGCATGATAACGAATTCACCTCTTTAAGCATATATATGTTCTGGAATATCTGAAGCTTTGTTCGCCTTTTCCTTGGTAAGTTCACCAGACTGTCGCTGCGGCTTTAAATAAATTTTTTTTTTTCACGATCTGCCAATGATTCCAGGTTCTGTACTATATCGTTCGATAACTCCCTCACTGTTTATGTGAGGGGGTTGTCATACAATTACATACAGCATCTCTTTTTTTTTTTCCTCGGAGCGGGAGCGTGTTTTACGTCGATAATTTTTTCTTTTCTGTTTTGTAACTTCGAACGCGCACTTTGTATGGGGAACTATTTGAGTTCTTTTAATGCGAGTGGCACTCGTGGCTTCAGCCAAATTGCGTCTTTCTGGCCTCTTTGCGGTGCTTTTGAATGAGAATAAAATATCCTGTAAGTTTTCTCTGAGGTTGTTTAGAATCTGACCCTCGTCGCACGGGATCCTCAAGCTTTAGCGTGCGCCACGAATGCCTGTGGGCAGCGAGCGATTGCTTTTCGGCCACTTCTCGGCGTTTAGCACGCACCCGCGCACCGCGTAGCTCGGAGGCCACGCATAAAAGAATGGCGACTTCGCGGCGGCGACGCCAGATGGCGCAGCGTGTTCCGAGAGAGGAGCACAGCTGCAGCTCACGGCTCATACATGACGCGTTTCCGCGGTGGTAATAAGGGGCGTGTCGTTGCGCTGCTTGAACGCTATTCATATTAACGCCGACAGCCCTCGTAAGAAGGGTTCTTGCCGAAATTTATTAGCACTCATGATGGATCTTGTACGATGATATAAATAAGAAGGAAAACGTGGCTAATGACTGCCATACAGCATGTTGGGGGTTTAAAGTATAACGGGCGAAAATGTTCAACCCTAAGTCTATGTTCCAAGGCGAAAAGCAAGTTTAGACAAATGCATGTACTTATACCCATCCTTTCTCCGCTGGATGAACCACCGTACTCGCTGCTTCCGTCCACACTAGCGCCACTTTTCCCTCTACTAATTTTTGTAGGAAACACGGTGAGAAAAAAAAAAAACACGTATGCTGACGAAGGTATTTCGGCGATGCGCGTTTCCGCCTAATTGGGAACGCGTGGTTTCGTAATTGTTATTTGTTTTTCTTTGCGGGCTTTCTCTTTCACGCGAAACGCTGTCGCCGTTGGCCCGGGCTCGTCAACTTTGGTGTCGTGCGTGTAAGCGTTCTGTGTGCACTTTGCTTCGCTTGTTTGTTTGAAAGCTCTCTGTTCCGCGTTTCCAGTACCACGTTCCGCCGTAGTTCCGCTGTTGGTGCCCTCCGCTGATGGGGCCGTGACCTGAATATAACGCGCGGGAATTAGGCGCGAGGACTAAGCCAGCACGGCAGTGCATAAGTTTTAATTTGCAGGCGAGTGAGTGTCGTGGTGACACAGAAATTGCTCAGTTGTAAGCATCTCTGCACGCCTGCACAAGTCTAAAATAAAAATGAGAAAGAAAGAAAGAAAGAAAGAAAGAAAAAAAGAAAGAAAGAAAGAAAGAAAGAAAGGCTGTGAAGTCCTTCTGAATATATACGCGCACAGTCGTCGTCGTTGTTAGTGTTAACTTCGCGAGATGATGGCTGAATTTTGCGAATATTTAATGAGCTTACGGGCAACTTTGCCATTTTTTTAATTAAAAATTAAATTGTGGGGTTTTACGTGCCAAAACCACTTTCTGATTATGAGGCACGCCGTAATGGAGGACTCCGGAAATTTCGACCACCTGGGGTTCTTTAACGTACACGGAAATCTAAGTACACGGGCGTTTTCGCATTTCGGCCCCATCGAAATGAGGCCGCCGTGGCCGGGATTCGATACGGCGACCTCGTGCTCAGCAGCCCAACACCATAGCCACTGAGCAACCACGGCGGGTTGCCATTTTTTTGAGTGTTAGCGAATTTCGTAGTGGTTATGTTTTATGACGTAAATAGCCGTATGTAAGCCTGCAAAAGTTATTCAGGGGACTTGGGCAGGGATAAATGTCCTGGTGCCATTTTAATGCTATGTGCTAAATAGCTAAATTTATCGCCACTTCCAAAGACATGCTGAAGCGATTTTTAGCCAGTCATCAGGGTACATCGAAGCTTCTTTTCTAGGAAAAACACGAGCTTGAGGTTTGTCTCCGTTTTCGAAAAAAAAAAAGGGGGGGGGGGGGGAATTGTTTTCACTCTTAACAATTCGACTGTTAAATCGGCACGGGAAGAAACTTTAAGGCTGCAAGCTAATAGCGACGGGGGAGAGGAAGAAAGACGCCTAGAAACTATTGAGGCGTAGAAATTACATTTCGACCAAATGACCATCATTATCAGTTGGTAACCTTTAGCAAAATTTGAGTCTTTTGGACCGTGACCTGGCGGCTTTCCCCGAAAAAAAAAAAAGTGTTACCTACACTGGTCGTTGTCAGACTTAAATCAATTACAGACAAGATGTCTAGCGGTTGAATTCTAATAAACGCAGGCCTGTGAGGAGGGAGCGTCGATGTTATTCGCCTTAATATTGCGCAAGAGAGCGGTTTGGATCAGAGATCAAACGGGTATAGCCGATACTCTAATTGACATTAAGAGAAAAAAAAAGTGGAGCCGGGCAGGTCATGTAGTGCGCAGGTCAGATAACCGTTGGGCCATTAGGGTCACAGAATGGGTACCCAGAAAAGGGAAGCGCAGTTGAGGACGGCAGAAGACTAGGCGGGGCGATGAACTTAGGAAATTCACGGGTGCTATAGTTGGAATCGGTTGGCGCAGGACAGCGGTAATATTAGGTCGCAGGGAGAGGCCTTCGTCATGCAGTAGACATAAAAGAGGATGATGATGATGATGATATGCGTTGGACATTACAAGGTTAAAAAAGAAAAAAAAAACTGAAGAACACTCGCCGCTGTAGCCCATTGGCTGTTGCGTTGCTGAGCTCGTGGTTGCCGGTTCGATCCCAACCGTGGCGACTCCATTATTCCAATGGAGTCGCACTACAATTGGCTCGTTTTATTTGGTGCACCTTACGGAACCCCAGGTGGCGCAAATTAATCCGCCTTCCCGCACTGTGGCGTACGTGGCTCGTGTAATCAGATCGTCGTTTTGCGCGTAGAAATACCCGTAATTAAATCTTTAATCTCAAAGAACTTAAGAAAGTCGCCAATATGCTCGTCCCTCTGGCGATGGATTATCTTGAGACCCAAATATCTGCAATCGTTCAAATTCTGTGTATTTCCACGAGCATTTCGAAAGAAAGGGATTGGCGTGTCGTTGTCGTTGGACTCTCATTTCTTCGCCGAATACGCATGGCTTGCGCCTGTGGGGTGTCTTTAATTAGCGGACGATGTGGACCGTGAAACGAGTGTCGTGCTTTCCCGTCGTCAGAGGGCGCTGTTATCTCGCGCTGACTTTTCAGTTACGTGTGCCTGTTGTGTCTTCCCGGGGGCGGTATAGAGTTATGCGACAGGCATGACTGAGAACCGTTGCTCAATAGTAATGCGTCGCATTAATACGTGGGACAAATTCGTCTCCATTCGCTGAAGAGAGTGTGTTGACTTTGCTTCGTTTGTTAATGTGGGTAGACGTGCCTGCCTGATTGTTGGTATGTATGTATGCTTGTGTGCATGTATGCTTCTGTGTATGTATGTGTATACGTGCGTGCGTGCGTGTACACGTGTGTGCATCGGTGTATGCGTGAAGCGGGTTCATTGATGCACGTGGTTCTCCGGTGTATGTGAGACTCGGACGGGCAAGTTGAGGAACGCGAAGTGAGAGCGAAATGTGGAGGGTTTGATTCGTGCATTTCGTATATAAGTTCCAGTTCTCTTTCGACTACAAAGAGCGCGTTGCGTCTTTA
The DNA here is from genome assembly GCF_023375885.2 of Dermacentor andersoni. Lineage (NCBI taxonomy): Eukaryota > Metazoa > Arthropoda > Arachnida > Ixodida > Ixodidae > Dermacentor > Dermacentor andersoni. The sequence continues at coordinate 106,301,151 of NC_092824.1, forward strand.
GACGTTGACACACAGAGAGGAAGAGTGTGTAGAAAGGCAGTTAGGTTATAGAAAAGCAGGAAGGTTAGCGAGTAGTAGCTCTCTCTGGCTAACTTTACACAGGGCTGAGCGCAAGAGAGCAAATGAGGATACAGGAACAAAAACGAAGTAAAACGTGTACAGTGGTAGTAGACTTCGTTCTTAACGTCTGTCACGAAGGCCCTAAGACATCAGGAACTGTAGCAGGCGAAATGTAGTCTTATGTGGGGTCTTTGTCTGGGAGTACTGGCTAGAATCTTTTTTTGTTTTTTGTTCTGCGCAACCCGAAGGCAGTGGCAGCGATATCTCCTCAGTGATCTAATCACGAACCTCCTGAATATAGATACTCGAATTTGAGTTCTCCTGTTCGATTTTGATTTCCCCTCGACGGTGTATGTAGGTACCACGTCGGGACGTGCCACGCGCATCTTCAAAACGGTAAGTGCGAGTCCACCGAAAACATACAAAGCGACTCTCTGCGCTTTCGGCTGGCGCCGGGGCACGCGAGCCGGCAATCTGGCAACACCTTACCCGCGGCACTCTTCGATCAACATCAGCATGCGCAACGAGCTCCCCATAAAAAGAAAACATGGCGCAGCTCCACCACTACCGCTGCTAGGCGCCATTTTGAGGCCCGAGGTGGCACCGCTTCTCTTCTCCGTCCAATCGCCTGTCGTGACAGCACCGAAGGATTCGCTAGCGGCGCCGTGCACGGCGTTACACGCGTGTCCACGACGTGCTCGCAACGCCGGCGATCAGCAGCGCGAGGGTGTTTGTGCCGGGCGGTGCTTGTGTGTTGTGCGCGTTCGCTTTATAGTGTGGCGCTGGCGGTGGTGACGTGAGTCGAGGGTTGAACGACCTCGATCACGAGCGGTCTCTACGTTCTCTTGTCCTCTTGCTTCTTTTCTTTTTTTTTTTTTGTTGGCGATTTTGTGCAGCCGTTTTTTTGTTTCTATACGCCAGTTTTGAAGGGACATTTCTTGGTCGGATGTGTCGTATGGAGGATCCAAGCACGTTCGCTCGCAGACCGGGATCACCGGTTCGCGTGCCACCTTGAAAGAAAGTACTCCCCACTCCCCGCCATCCTCCTTACTTCACGTCACCCTCAGTCCTCCGTGACACCCTCTAGAGTTTTTTTTCTTCCTTTCTTTATTATTTGGTTTCATTCCTTTCATTTCTCATTGCCTTCTCTCTCTCTCTCTCTCTCTCTTTCTCTCTCTCTCTTTTATGTGGCATTGAACGTTATGCCTTAAACCGCAGCACAGTTACCTTGGTAACAGTGATGTGCCGCATCTCAGACTTCAGACCCTACATGGCTTTCTGCTGCTGAACGTGATGTAAGCCGGCCCCATTCCCGACAGCCCGTGCAACAGTGCGCGGGTGGTGTGAGGCACAGAGTGAACCGTGTGCAAGAACAACAATAACATCAAAAGACAGCTCATTTGTCGTACCATAGCATCTCTCTACGTATACGACGCTAGCATCAGGTACATAATGCTGTCAGTATACCTAATGCGTTACCTGTAGCGGTGACGTGAAGCCTCTACCTAGGCCTACCAGTAAGGAACCTTGATCAGCTGTGGGAGCGATTTCTGCGGGGGGGATATTGCCTGCAATCAGGTCGGCGCACGCGACATAAAAAAAGGAAAGAAAAAAACGCCGGAACTATACTGAGCGGACTCTGAAAGACGTGTATCGATCCGGAGGCGCAAGCGGTGAATAGAATCAAACGTCTGTGTGCCGACACCTCGCTCACGCAAAGCACCAATCTTATATAGCCTGTCATGTGCGTCCACTGGTTGTTTTGGCTTCATTTCCGCAGCCCGCTGCACGTGTGCCTAGCTTTGTCTTGCGTTCGCTGAAATGTTGTTGCTCAAATCCAATGTGCAGGGGAGACTACTGGGACAGGCAACATCCGAAAACGAGTGCTCCAGTTCCTGCGACAATTTGTCGCCGAGTTCAGCGATCGCTCGTTGCAGCTTCAGTATTGAAATATTGAATTAATAGCTCGGACCTGCTAACGCGGTTTGAGTTAAGGGCGTGACTTGTCGCACTAGGTTCCTTCACTCAGCGCCCTAACATGTCGTCTGTCGTACGGAATGAAAATATCATAAGAAGCCAACAAACATTGACACCAAGCACAGCATAGGGGAAATTACTTGTGCTTAATAAATGAAATAAATAAACGATAAATTAACGAAAATGAAAGTGGATGAAAAAACAACTTGCTGCAGGTGGGGACCGAACCCACAACTTTCGCATTTCGCGTACGATGCTCTACCAATTGAGCTACCGCGGCGCCGTTTCCCCATCCACTTTCTTGGGTATTTTTTATGTTTTCTAGTAGAACGCTGGGAGTGTTAGCCAGCGCCAACACTCACAGACCTTGGCCAAATAATGAAAATATGGACCTTAATGAAGGTTGTTGTGACATGGTCGATTTTCGTTCTTGAGATGTGCCGTCGCAGCAGATTTGATAATTCAGTAAATAAATACTGTATTTTCTTAACTGGCGCCCACACAACGTTTGTATGCTCTACGCCTGTTTCAAATGTTTCGAGCGTCATCGCTTTTATTGCAACAACTTGCCGATTGCTCGATCACCTAGAGAATTTAAGAAACGCTAAGCTAAACCAGTTTTGAGCTATAGATTGCTCTAAGTATTGCATCTGCTTATCTCCTGAAATAAAAAAAAACTTATGTTATCCTTTAAACTTCTCCAATACCCAGTTACCAAAATTTTTGGGAGAATCGTTAAGGCTGCTGCAGAGACTAAAGCATAAAAATTAAAAAAAGAACTATGTCTGTCTTACGTAAACTTCTTTTTTTTTCGATACAATTTCGAGCAACTCTTATTTTTCGTTTGAAGTACTTTTTCTTTGTTCTTTTTTTTTCTTTTCCATTTTTTCCCAACAGTGAATGCAGTAACAGGTTGTCCAGCTTCAAGATGGCCTAAGGCGGAGCTGGACTCCCTGAGAAGTTAAAAATCTCGAAGGCTGTGGAATGGAATTCGCTAATACGAACCGCGTCTTTTTGAGTCGACGAATGTGCGTTTTCGACATTCCTCCCGCTGTGTCACAATCGCCTTCGCAAACGCAATCTTCGTAACTCACATGCCCCATAGAGGGCGCTTTCTGCGGTCCCAACCCCCGGAGCGTTACCGCGGAAAGCGGATTTTTCGTCTGCACTTTTCTTTTCGTCGAAGTTCGCACGACCACCTCCAGGGGCCTGGCGCTTATCATTAATTCAACCCAAAGCACGACGACGAACACCCTGAAACTTTATTTCGTAAGTCGACCATTTGGCGTTGGGGACTACTCAGGCCTAAAGGCGCGCTGCTGCGAGCGAGATTCAATGGAACATTAAGAAGTCAACGAGATAACAAGCAAGTACAGCCACTCCTTTTGTGTGTGTGCGCGCGTACGTTGAGAAATAGTTCTTTCGAAAAAAGAAAAGAAGGAACAGCGGAGGCCATTTGTAACAATAACACGTCTTTGCCCTCTTGCTAAGCCGAGCGTAAGTGCTCGTTGACACCGTATTTCTCCAGGAACGGTCGGTCGACGGACTGTGTAGTGCCTGCTTTCCCGCGAAACATTCTATTTTCACCCTCGATATATCCATATTGCACAATAATTTCGCGGGCGTTCGCAGCGTGCCCCCTGCTTTTAGATTCCCACGGAACGGGTCGTCGTCTGAAAGTAAAGTTCGATAATTGCGTGCAGCGTTGCGAAAACTGAGGCAAACTCCAGACGTCACCGCGAGCTTAGCTTCTTCATTTGCCGCGCTGGATCGTCTGCTTTTCAGGTCTGACAATGCTTCATACTTGAACCTAAACAGGAAACATCTGTGGAGCTCAGAACGGTTAGCCACAACCAATAGGTGCCTTGGCATTGTTCGTTCCGTGTCATGTGCTAGCCCTTCATATCACGCAGACGAAACTGGTAACTTGGGAAATGAAGGCTGAAAAGAACTATACGTGTAGAACTCAATAGTTAACGGCTCGTCTGCGAGTCTGTCATGATTTTGAACAGATGCCCGAACTTCGCTGCCGGCAGCGCTCGGTGTTTCTCTTCCCTAAAACCACATTCTCGCTCTTTCTGTCGAACATGTTGTATGAAGCGACTGACATGCATGTACAGATGGCATCGCATCAAGCAAACAAAGAAATTGCAAACATGGGCCGGCAGGATTTCGAGTTAAGAATTTTCGCAATGCTAGCACGAAGCATCGCGAAAGCTCCAACGCGTCTGCACCTTTTCAGTTAGTGTGGGGATGGCGAAATAAGTGTGACTCAGGATCGCATGCCGTTATTTTCTACCCTCACATAACCCAGGGCGATGGTGGGCACAATGCAAGGCAATAATAGCCCCACAAATGACAACGTTGGCCCATTGTTGGCCACCCTTGCAGTGATACTCGTGTAGCTAGGACTTCTTTAGCGACTGGCCGAGCAGCAACGTCGCATTTGCTTTAACGAAACCGCCCGTGTGCTCTGTTACGTTCGTTTATTGACGTCCGCGTTTCAATTTATTCCGACAATAGGGATATGCATCGTGTAACGCATTAAAATCATTTCGGACGGGCTGTACAGCGTATTGCAAGGAGTATGGATCGTGGAGAACGCGAATCTTTGTTCCACCTTATCGCCTCGAGCTGGTTAACGCGAGAGTACGCCGCAGAGCGTCTGTAACACTGCACGCTTCTAGCGGCACAAAGCCCGCCAACACTGCGCTGCTTCCGAGGGGCGCGCGGCGCTTCTCAACTTGCAAATTGGGGGCAATTCATTCTGTCGCCCGTCCTCTCCCAAGCGGCACGTCGTCGTCCCGTCGTTGCCGCGCCGCTGTTCTTCGCAACCTCTTATTCTCACAGTTCCAAGTTTACTTTCGTGTCGTTCTTGCCTGCTTCGTTGTTTTTTATTATATTATTTTGGGAGAGATTGTCGCTAGTTCAGACTCCGGTATGTCCTAGCTCTGCAAGACGTACGAACCGAGGGTTTCTTCTACTCCGCCTCCGGCATCGGGTGATCTACTGGGGCCGGGAAGTAGTAGAAAAAGAAAAATGTTGCTCGTACCCGCCCTAAGAAAGAGTTCTTTTGCCTTTGCCCCGCAGTTGTCGCAACCTCGTTAGGACGCTAGCTCATAGGGTTTCGTCAGATGCGCGCGCGCCCCTAGTGCCTTCGGGGACTTTTGGGAGCGGTCGCGTCTTTCGCACTTTGCAGCAAAACAGTTATAAATAAATGCGCTACCCGTAAAACACGAGAGTGTGCAAGGGCTTGCGATAGCAAGTTCAGGTCTTTCTTGCACACGGCGCCACTCAGTTTTTTTTGTTTGTTAAATGTGTATGCCCTACGTTGCCGGTGATCGCCCAGCTGACTACAAGCTGCTGGAGGTTGTTGGTCTGGTGCGCCATAAGTTCCAACGGCCTGGGTTATACAGAAAGAACTCTCGTGCTCATCAACCAGAGGTGGAGTGCCTCGTAAACCGCAACGCACAGCCAGGAAAAAAGCTTTTCTGGTGAATGCGCGGAGTGGTCCATATACTCTTGACAAGGCCTGTAGATGCTCTTCTTGTTTAATTCCCGCTTCAGGGGCACGTTAACTAATTTCCCTCAGTGTGGTGCAGGTATACTATACATGCCTTGGTGAAGTAGCGGTGTTTGTGGCGGCGTGGTATTGTGGCCCCCACCTAGCGGTGACTCGTTGAATTAAGACTGTTTCCTCCGTGATTTACGCTGCAGCGTTTCGTACACTTTTATCGCCTGTTTGTGTGATTAGGCATATGACATGTGCACAATGTGTTTCAGACAAGGTGATACGCGATCCAAATGATAATCTGAGGAAAAAGTGCTACCTCACGTAAAACAGCAGCTTATCGCGTATCTCAGAGGTACCTATGACACATATTAAGCATCGGAAAAGAGGTTTCACGTGGCAGTGCAAGAACTAATGACGCATTGGACTCTTCGCTTTCGAGATTTCTAGAGCGCTTACGCCGTGTGCTTTACATTCGGCCAGTAGAAAGCGTACGCTCGAAACAAAATTATCTGGTTCATTCAGAGTGCCACGTTTCAGTTCAGGGCGCTGGAGTGCTCTAAAGGGTTCCGCAATCCCTGAAGTGCTGGGCATCGCTGCAAAACAAGTAGCAGCGCGGTAGGAACTCGTCAAATGTATACCGTAAGTATATCTCGCCATTGGAAGTACGAAGATTGTCATATTTGTACATTCGAATGTCAAGGAAAGAAAGGCGAAGTCGATTTGGCAGGGCTTAACGTGAAAAACAAAAGAAATTAAGCGCACTGCTGCGACAGGTGCTCCGACATAGCATTAACAAACTATAGCTATTTAGTCCAGCCCGTCGTAGCAGTAAGCGGATTTCAGTGTTTCAGGGTCAGGTTTTTCCCATGGAAGATTTAGTTGCCTGCAGACGGTGGCAGTGGCTGGCGGCAGTTCATTGTGAAAGACAGTAGTGACATTGATTCCCAATACTAGGCGGTATATAATGGATCTTTTTTATTTTAACCTCTGCTTTTCAAGCAGTGCTTGTTGACCAATAACTTTTAATTTGTGCTACGATGTCGAAACGGAAAGCCCATCGGAGTGCCAGTCGCTTAGAGAACCCTTTGTTTTCAGGATAAGGCTCGAAGGCCAGCTCAACTAACCTCGAAGTCGCTAAAGAAAACAGCCCGCAACTTTTGAAAGCTTCAACCGAGCGAAATTTTTGTTTCTCACTGCCACCTCAAAGTGAAGAGCAGGCTTTTGTTCAGGCACTCCGGCTCGAACCAGCTGAAATATCTAGACACAACACTTGCACGGTGAGCTCCATCGAGTTGCAACGTGTCGTTGTCAAGTTTATCGACTTGACAGTCAACGCAGTCCCGTTGCGTTTCCTTTCGAACCGCAGCATGTGCGACATCCACGACTGCTGCATGTGAGGGACGTATATATATATATATATATATGAAAGCTATTTTATCCCTTTTCACCAAACTGGCATTTTTCGACACTGCGAAGGATTTCTCTTATACACGGGCTGTTCTCGCCTGTCAAGAGTTTCGGAGATTACGGTACTCTAATGCCCCCCTTCCCCCCGCCCCCCTTGCTCATTTTTGCACGCGTGCGCGCGCGTGTATCATACCACGCCTATTTTTCCCCAAGACTATACACGTCGGACGTTGCGAGAAGATTTTCGCTGCGTGACGTCGGTCTCTCCGCTTCATTACCCTCGGAATATAAGGCGTAACGCACGAGCAGCGGCGGAAAGCAGCGAATGCTGTGCCGCAAACCTCCGTGCGGTAAATACACACAGCACGAACGGGCAGAGCCAAGCAACGTGGCAGGCTTGGAGAGGGGTTAATGAACTCTTGAGTCGACGCCAAAGGGACGGGGGGAAAGAAGCGGCGAGGCCGTCGGAACGGAAGGGGTGAACGGCAATCTTCGCCCGTTTGCCATCGTTTATTACGAGGAAGAAGCTGACTTCCGGCGGAACTCGGTCCTTCGAACGCCTTCAACACTCGCCCAATGTGTGGAATGGTTTCCGAGAAGCAGACTCCGTGTAAACGTTGCGTCAGAGGTCACGAAAGCAATGCTCTACGCCTCGTTTGCTGCGCGCAGAGAAATCTTCCGAGCGTTCAGTGGTAGTTTCGTTGCTTGTTGCTTTTAAGTGCGATCGTATGCATTGCGCGTATATGGCTTTCGGAAGCGCCACGCGGAATTGTCAGAAACATCTAGAGGTTTATCTTTATACGAACGATGATCAATGTCTATTCGTTTATTGTGGAGACGGCACTGCGTGTTGATAGTAGCTCACAGTTGCCCATTTGACTAAGAGGTTCTACATTGCCTCACTGTTCGGCCATAGACATGGCGACGTAATAGCGTTCTCCTCGCACCATCGCTGTACGCGTAGTTCCGATGTAGGCGTGACCATCGCTGGGCCAACTATGTCCGATGTAATTGCCAGTGTGGCCCCATGTTGGCGGCGCCTCATACGCTATACTCATATAGATGCCTTTACATGAAATGATTACGGACATGCATTATAATCATCGAGCGTTAATTGCAGCAATCAGTCGTGCAGACGGTGGAGAGGCGTTTTGTTTCCATCGGTTCCAGTTTTGTCAATCGATTAAACGATCAGCCTAATAGTCGATTGGGTCGATCAATCACTCGATGTTTCAATCATGTAAGCAATTCTGCGTTGTCACAGTCCTGTAGCAGGACAGACTTATGTATATCAACGAAACTTTGACGTCCCACTTTAGCTTTGCGCGTGGGCACGCTCACGGCTTTCCGCTAATATGCAAAATCGGGGGTGCGATGTCGTCGGCCATTGAAACCGAACAAGAGCAACACCGACAACAATAACAACAACAACAACAACAAGAACACAATTGGTCTGCATGGTTACGATGGTCGTCGAAATGTGTCTCCGAGATTCGAAAACCCGTAAATTGTTGCTCGCTAGCCTGGAGCTGACTTGTGCTGGTGGCGAACGGCGGAAACGCGAATACGCATAGCAGTTTGTTTTTATACTTACTCATTCTTGAATTTATGGCGATAGCAGCGTCGTAGCAACGCAAAACGACTGCAAACTAAAAGCCAACTGCGGGAAGCATCTGTGACTTTCCTTGCGTTTTGTAGCTCGTTTTATGCAGGCGTGATTTACGCTCGGACGTACACATTTGCGGCTGCTGAATATTTGACGACACAATCCTCGTAACGATGCTGAGCACACACCACGCTTTCGATTATGGCATTATGACTGTAGTTTGTGACATCTTTGCAGTTCGTATCTTAGATTACTCAGATTGAACTCGGCTGCCGTTGTGGCCTTTGACGCAGTCAAGCAAGCTCCTGCACATCAAAACAATCCTCTCAACCAAACTACACTAGAAGTTTTTTTTTTCTCTCTCTCGCAATGTCATCCCGAGTTCCTGCATGATTGCTATATATGTTATGTCAATTCTCTCAATGTGCTTTGCTATAATTCAATGGCTGGGCCCTGTACATTACGACGCTGGATGTACGAGCAGGCGGTTACGCGTTCCACTGGGAAGGTTCCTTTCTTCTCTTGCTTAGCCACGCGGGAGCCTGGATATGTGTTTACGGGGTTACCACCACCCGCATTAAGCCTCGTATATGGACGGTCGCGAGACGTCGTGCTTCTTGTCAGCGTTTACGTCCGACATGGTGCTTCGAGCCTCGGCCAACTTTCAGGCCGACCTAATGACATTGCACTGCTATGGCGCTCCTTCATGGAGCGGAACGAAACCGTTGCGTCCCTGGTTGGTTCAGTGAGCGCAGAGACTGCTCTAACAATACGTATACAGTCTCTCGCAATAAAGGGAAGGCCGGCTGGCTGTTAACGACAGCCGTCTCCCATGGCATTTGCTCTCCTATACACTCCGGCTGTACGTCACTGCCCCGTCTGTTCCATATGTCTGGCACAGTCGTCTCACTCGCCTTCCTTTCGTCTGTTATGCCGAATTTGTCGGGTTCCATCTACAGGCGGATGCACGAACAAGACACCAAAACATGGTTAAGAAAGCCTCGCGACAGATGAACTGCGTTCTCGTACATGTGGAAAAGTGTGAGCGCTGCGTTTCGCCGCCGGGAATACCATTCTGGTCACAGTGAAGGCTCCGCCGTGCCGTCAGCTTCGCCATCTGGTCAGCTCTGATTGGCTAGCGGAACCGCCGCGCCCTCTCTGATTGACTCGAAACGCAAACGTGGCGGAATTTTTTATTTTTTTTTTGCCTGAAAGCACCTCATCTTCGATGCATACTTTCATTCATTTTTTAACAAAAAGAAAAATCTGGCATAAGCCATTTCATGATGAATGCCTTCGTTAACGCGATTGGCAATGAAGCTGTCTCTGTCGAAACGCGTCATTTGTGAGACGTGTACTGCAGCCGAACTCCTCTCTCGCGCTTCCCTCCGGACGCGCTGCGCCATCTAGCACCGCCGCCACGAAGTTTTGGCGTGGCGTATGCGTAATGTATATTTAGACAAGAGTGGCTGTATATATAGGACGCTGTTCCGATTCCGCCCAGCATCTCGGAAAGTTGAATTTTTTTTCGTGGGGGGCTGAAGAGCGGAGGTTGAAGTTGGCATTCAAAGAGGTTCGTTGAACAGTGGTACATACCCAACTACCAAAATTCGCGTCAAGAAGAGTTTGAAATGCAGCGCATATACCCTGTAGCACATACCCCTTGACACAAGTTGGCGCCGAAAAGGTCCGTTGAAGAGCGGTACATACCGGTGGCGCATACCTATGGTGGCCTAAGTCGACGTGAAAAGGTTAAAGTATAAACCCCATGCAAGCGATCTTGCACGCGACAGCGACAAGCGACGCGATGGAGATGGCTGTCGCGTTCGCTCGTCGCCTACAAGTTGCATCCCATGCACGACCCCATGCGAGCGACGACTTCGAGCGACGTCTGCCCAGTGTTGCCGGTCTGAGGGCAGCAATATAGGCGCCGAAACTAGCGTGACGCATGCTTTATTAACTTAAGTTGATGTATTTTACTGCAAAAAGCAGCATAAAATATTTCTGAAAGTCTTGCAGTAGGTTCTTATCCTTGCACGTATAAAAATTCAATCGTTTGCTCGTTCCGTGCGACAATCAGAAGTACCGGAGTTGTGTACATCCAGTTCCGGCTTTGCGCTATTGGCTAGTCGCTCATAGCACTTCCGGGCGACGAGCGACGAATTCTAGATTTGCAAAACCGAGCGATCGCGCGACAAGACCGAGCGATCTGTTCAAGCGACGGCCCGATCCGTCGCGCGAACCCGTCGCTCGTCGCTGTCGCGCACAAAATCGCGCTAATGGGGTTTAGCCTTAAATGAAGACCGGCATATCCCCTGTGGAACATACTCAGTTACATAAGTTGGTCCAAGGGTGCTTTAGAACACGTTTTCCTCACGTTTTCCGCCCGGTGCTGTGCTACCCGTTAGGCCGTAGAATACCCAGGGACCCCAGGATGGCGGATAAAACAGACAAACAAGAAAACATTCCGGAAGGTACGAGAAATATGATAAGAATGCTAGTAGCATTAAAACTGCTGTTGCTTTGCCGGTCATGGTTGTTCCGGACGTGAAGAATGCATTGTAGCGCTAACCCGGACAGCACGAAGAGGACAGGGAGAAGTATACGCGCCCGTTCTTTGTTTTCTTTGTTGTGTTCTCTGATTGCGAGCCACTTCAGTTGCCGGCGTCGGCCTCGTTTCGAAGCTTACAGAGTGGGCCCTGTTTACCTAGTCGGGCTCAAGCACATGCGGTAAGATATTTCGAAAGAGAAGTTGCCCATTCCCCGAAAACAGTACAGCCTTAAAAAGCTGCACAGTTTACAAATAAATCTTGTATTACAGATTAGGAAGACAGAGAAAGAGGGTGGCTGTAAAGGTGTTTAGTTTACGAGCTACTTTCCGGCGCTCACGGAATGCCTGAACATCGCAGTGCTGCCATCTCTGGACTTCCATCATCGTTATCACGAGCTCCTTTTATGTTCACTGCAGCACAAAGACTTCTTCGAGAAATCGCCGAATTACCCATGCCTAGCGCCAGCTCACACCATTTTGCGCCTGCGAATTTCCCGGTTCCATCACACCACCTTAATCTTTGCCGTCCCTGACTTCGCCTCTCTTCTCTTGGCACCCGTACGGCAAGTATGTAATAGACCACCGGTTATTGCTCTATGGGTTAGATGTCCTGTTCAAAGCCATTTCTTCCTCGTGATGTCAACTAAAATATCGGGTACCACCGTATACACTCTTATCCACACCGCTGTCTTCCTGCCTTTTAAGGTTACACCAATTATTTTTTGTTCCACCGGTCATCGTGCGGTCTTTAACTTCTCAAGTTTCTTTGTTAAATTCCAAGCTTCTGCTCCATACGTACTGGGCCGTATAAAGGTATACATTTTCCAACTCAATTAAACAAGAATCTCCGTCACGTTTAATATCACAAAACAAGGGTCACACGTTTCGTTTTCGTTGGTTGTAATGACGGTCCTCTAACTTTCTTAGTAAAGGGAACAAGTGGCGCCGAAGCGGAGATTCTGGACTCAATAAAATTCCTCCATATTATCGAATCGCCATCCTTCTCAGTTCTCATAGAGAAGCCGTAGCAACGCTGCGAGCCTGATTGGCCCAAAAACGCCAGCACGGCGGGGTTTCGACCTTGTCCAGAACATAACCCTGGAAGAGCAGACGGAAGCGGCAGTTTGCGGCCGTCTGCAATACGGCGCGCCCTCTGTAGCCGGGAACCTACTTCCGAGGCCAAGCGAAACGGCCGGTCACTTGGCCGGAACGTATTGTTTGGACGAAAACGAATGGGGCGCCGAGCAGCCCGGCGTTTTGACCGTCTCGGAGACGGTCGTCCGCACTCAACCATCGGCGTGTAGCGCGACGGCCTGTACGGCGCACGCGTCGTCCGAGCCCTCGTTGCCGCGGTGCTTTGTCCACTATGCTGCTACGACTCCTGCCGCTGCCATCTTCGCCGAGCAGCCGAACCGACAATCTCATTTTGAGGACCATCGGTTCTGCGCCCGCCTATTCTCGGCCCAATTTCGTGGCTGCACTGAAATAAAGGCCGCAGTGGGCGGAACGCGGAGCTTCGCTGGCCGTGGCTAGTATGGCGGCTTTTCCTTTACGCCATGACTCTCCAGTTCCGTGCAGTGCTCCGGAATGTACACGATAGATCTATCTATCTATCTATCTATCTATCTATCTATCTATCTATCTATCTATCTATCTATCTATCTATCTATCTGTCTGTCTGTCTGTCTGTCTGTCTGTCTGTCTGTCTGTCTGTCTGTCTGTCTGTCTAGTCTATCTATCTATCTATCTATCTATCTATCTATCTATCTATCTATCTATCTATCTATCTATCATCTATCTATCTATCTATCTATCTATCTATCTATCTATCTATCTGTCTCTGTCTCTGTCTGTCTCTGTCTCTGTCTCTGTCTCTGTCTCTGTCTCTGTCTCTGTCTCTCTCTCTCTCTCTCTCCAACTCTGTACGTGTGTCTGTACGCCTGCCTATCTTTGTCATCCCGTAACTACCACGCCCAGTGCAGGTAGCAAACCTGAAGTGCGTCAGGTTGAACTCCGCGCCTTCCTTTCTCTATCTCGTGTGACTTCGGTAACTGTTAGGGGTACTTCATGCAGTTTTCGCGGATCATGTGTCGGAATTATGAGTGAGTGTTTTGTTTATAGTCAAGATTTTTTGACAGTATAGAAGACCGGTGTGCCGTTGTCCAGGATTCGAGCATTAGTTTCGAGGCGCGTCCGCCACCGGTGCCGTC